>NW_027183535.1:202500-322172 GCF_041296385.1 Aphelocoma coerulescens
CAGCACGGCGCAGAGCATGCGGTAGTTGTTGGTGACGTACTCGGCGAACTCCTTGTACAGCTCCATGGGCAGGATGCTCATGGTCTGGAAGCGGCTCTTGACCCGCAGCGCCGGGCACCCGGCCTTGCTCTTGCTGCCGCTGGGCTGGCTCAGGGGGTACCACTGCTCGGCGAAGTGGCGCCCGGTGACGCTGGCGATGGGGATGCTCACCATGCCCACGTAGTTGCTCTTGTCCTTCTTCCTCTTCTTGTCGGTGTCCTTGTAGAGGTGCAGGCGGATGGTGCGCACGGCCGGCAGGTTGTTGAACTCGAAGTGCTCGCCCCAGAAGACGTTGTCGGTGCGGGCCTTGCTGGTGGTGCGCGCGTACAGCATGTCGTCCAGGCACAGCTCGCAGTAGTAGCGCTTCTTGGGCGGCAGGTCGCGCGCCTCGATCACCCACAGCTTCAGCACGTTGTCCACGCGCCGGCTGTTGTCCTGCGGGGCGCAGAGGGGACGGAGGGTCAGCGGCCGCGGTCACCGTACGGTCATCGGCACCAGGTGAGCGGCAGCACCTGTTGGGCAGCCTCAGAACCGTGGCTTGGCCGTCCTTAGCCCGGTTGGCCATCAACGCCAGTTGACCATCCCCATACTCACCACGTGATGGTTAACACCAGGTGACCATCAACACCAGCCGACTATTGACAGCAGTTGTCCACTCCCGTTACCAGATGACCATCAACACCAGCCGACTATCAACACCAGTTGACCATTAACATCCCCTCCAGTTGACCACCCAGCTGACCATCAACTCCAGCTGATCAGGTTCATTACCACTGCTTGGGCATCCTTAGCCCGCTTGGCATCAACACCAGTTGACCATCAACATCAAGACCACCCCATCACCCTTTGACTGTTGACACCAGTTGACCATCAACACCAGCTGACCACTGACACCAGTCGAGTATTGACACCAGTTGACCACACTCATAACCATTGCTTGATCATCCTCATCCCCACCAGCTGACCATCAACACCAGCTGACCATCAACATCATGACCACCCCCATCACCAGCTGACCATCAACACCAGCTGACCATCAACATCATGACCACCCCCATCACCAGCTGACCATTGACACCAGCTGACCACTGGTTGTCCATCCTTAGCCCAGTTGACATCGACACCAGTTGACCATCTCCAATCCCATCAGCTGACCACCAACACCAATTGACCATCCCCATACTCACCAACAGACCATTGACACCAGTTGACCATCAACATCATGAACACCCTCAACATCAGGTGGCCATAGACACCAGATGACCATCAGCACCAGTTGACCAAGTTGGTCACCATTGCTTGACTGTCCTTAGCCCAGCTGGTATCAACACCTGTTGGCCATTCCCATCCCCACCAGTTGACCATCCTCATACTTACCAGCTGACCACTGACACCAGCTCACCATCAACACCAGCTGACCATCCCCATCACTGCTAGTTGACCATCAACACCAGTTGACCAGGCTCATCACCATTGCTTGACCATTCTCAACTCACTTGATCAGGGACACCAGTTGACCATCCCCATACCCACCATCAACACCAGTTGACCAACAAACATCAGTTGACCATCAATACCAGTTGACCGTTCCCATCCCTAGCACTGACACCAGCTGACCACCAAACACCAGTTGACCACTGACAACAGTTGAGCATCCCCATCCCCACCAATTGACCACCCAGTTGACCATCAACACCAGCTGACCACCCTCATCTCCACCAGTTGACCACTGAGACCAGTTGTCCATCAACACCAGTTGACCATCAATATCATAACCAGTTCCATCACCCGCTGACCATCAAACACCTGTTTGACCATCAACACCAGTTGACCACCTGCATCCCCACTAGTTAACCACCGACACCAGTTGACCATCAAACACCAGTTGACCATCCTCATCCCCACCACCTGGCCATCAACACCACTTGACCATAAACACTATGACCATCCTCACCACCAGTTGACCATCAACACCAGCTGACCATCAACACCAGTTGACCATCAATACCAGTAACCGCCTCCATTACCAGTTAACCATCGACACCACTGGTTTACCATCAACACCAGCTGACCATCAACACCAGCTGACCATCAACACCAGTTGACCATCAACACCAGTTGACCATTCTCCTGACCAGTTGATCATCACCAGCTGACAATTTCCACTCACATCCCTTGACCATCCCCATGACCAGTTCCCCCCTCCGTGACCAGTTCACCATCACCATCTGACCACCCCCGTGACCAGTTTACCATCACCTGCTGACCACCCCTATTGCCACCAGTTCACCACCCCCATCCTCACCACCCACTGGCCATCGACCACCATTGACCCCCCACATCCCCATGATCAGCTGACCATCCCCATGATCAGCTGACCATCCCCATGACCAGTTGAGCATCACCATGACCCATTGACTCTCCCTATGACCCATTAACCATCCCCATGACCAGTTGATTCCTTCCCCATGACCCACTGACTCTCCCCATGACCACTTGACCATCCCCATGACCAGCTGACCATCCCCATGACCAGCTGACCATCCCCCCAACCCACTGACTCTCCCCATGACCAGTTGACCATCCCCATGACCAGCTGACCATCCCCCCAACCCACTGACTCTCCCCATGACCAGCTGACCATCACCATGACCCATTGACCATCCCCATGACCCACTGACCATCCCCATGACCATTTGACCATCCCCATGACCCACTGACCATCCCCATGACCACTTGACCATCCCCATGACCAGCTGACCATCCCCATGACCAGCTGACCATCCCCCCAACCCACTGACTCTCCCCATGACCAGTTGACCATCCCCATGACCAGCTGACCATCCCCCCAACCCACTGACTCTCCCCATGACCAGCTGACCATCACCATGACCCATTGACCATCCCCATGACCCACTGACCATCCCCATGACCATTTGACCATCCCCATGACCAGCTGACCATCCCCCCAACCCATTGACTCTCCCCATGACCAGTTGACCATCCCCATGACCAGCTGACCATTCCCATGACCCATTGACCATCCCCATGACCAGCTGACCATTCCCATGACCCATTGACCATCCCCATGACCAGTTGCCCCTCCCCACGACCCACTGACTCTCCCCATGACCAGTTGACCAACAAACACCACTGACCCCCCCCATCCCCACCAGTTGCCCACTCCCAGTTGCCCCTCCCCCCCCAGTTGCCCCTCCCCCCCCCAGTGCCCCCACCTTGTTGGGCTTCACGGCGCGCTGGAGGTTCTCGATCCATTTGTCCCTCTCGGCCGCCGACCGACAGGCGAAACATTTGGTGCCCGACGCCGTCGTCACCTGCGGGCACCGCCCCCCCCCAGGTGAGCCACGCCCCGGGGCGGGGCCGCTTTTCCTCCTTCCCCCTCCCGAAATTCCCGGAATTCCCCGGAATTCCCACCTCGAAGCAGAACTCCTGGCCCAGGATGCTGCTGTGCACGGCCTTGATGATGGAATCCTCGTCCAGGTTCAGCTCCAGCGCCTCGGCCGCGCTCGACGGGCTCAGCAGCGACTCGTGGGAGTGGGATTCCTTAAAGCTCTGCATCAGCCGGGCCCTGGAGTGGGAATTTGGGGAATTTTGGGGAATTTTGGGGGGATTTGGGGAATTTGAAGGGGTTGGAAGGGGATCCGTGAGGGATTTGGGGAGATTTTGAGGGGTTGGGAAGGGATCTGGAGGGGGTTGAGGGGGATTTGAGGGGTTGGAAGAGGATTTGGGGGGATTTTGGGATTCCTTAAAGCTCTGCATCAACTGGGCCCTGCGCAGGGATTTGCAGGGGATTTTGGGGGGATTTGGGGAATTTGAGGGGTTGGAAAGGGATCTGCGAGGGATTTGGGGGGATTTGGAGGGGTTTCAGGGGGGTTTGGGGGGATTTGAGGGGTTGAGGGGGGTTTGAGGGGTTGGAAGAGGATTTGGGGGGATTTGGGGAATTTGGGGGGTTGGAAAGGGATCTGCGAGGGATTTGGGGGGATGTGGAGGGGTTTCAGGGGGGTTTGGGGGGATTTGTGGGAGTGGGATTCCTTAAAGCTCTGCATCAGCCGGGCCCTGGAGTGGGAATTTGGGGAATTTTGAGGGATTTGGGGAATTTGGGGGGTATTTGAGGGGTTGGAAAAGGATTTGAGGGGGGGTTGAGGGGGGTTTGAGGGGTTGGAAGAGGATTTGGGGGGATTTGGGGAATTTGGGGGGTTGGAAGGGGATCTGTGAGGGATTTGGGGGGATTTGGAGGGGTTTCAGGGGGGTTTGGGGGGATTTTGGGAATGGGATTCCTTAAAGCTCTGCATCAGCTGGGCCCTGGAGTGGGAATTTGAGGGATTTGAGGGATTTGGGGGAATTTGGGGATTTTGGGGGAATTTGGGGGTATTTGAGGGGTTGGAAAAGGATTTGAATGGGGTTTGAGGGGTTGGAAGAGGATTTGGGTGGATTTAGGGGATGGGGTTCCTTAAAGCTCTGCACCAGCCGGGCCCTGGAGTGGGAATTTGGGGAATTTTGGGAGGATTTGGGGAGTGCAGGGGGACTTGAGGGGGATTTTGGGGGGGTTTTTGCAGGATTTGGGGAGGTTTGGGGGGGGGTTTTGGGGGGGTTTAGGGGGATTTTGAGGGATTTGGGGGGGATTTGGGGAGTTCCTGGTGGAATTTAGGGCACCAACGTGGTGGGAGCCCAGACGCCCCTGGGGTGCCCCCAGGTGCCCCCAGGTGTGTCCCCAGGTGTTCCTGGTACCTGTCACGCTCGGCGCTGTGGGAGCTGCTGGTCCAGTGCCCCCACATGTCCCCAAATGCCCCTGTGGTGTCCCCAGGTGTGCCCAGATGTCCCCAGGTGTGTCCAGGTCTCCTAGGTGTGTCCCAGGTGTGTTTCCAGGTGTCCCCCAGGTGCCCCCAAACTCCCTCAGGTGTGTCCCCCAGGTGACCCCCAAATGCCTCCAGGAGTCCCTGTGGTGCCCCCAGGTGTGCCCCAGGTGTGCCCCCAATGCCCCCAGGTGTGCCCAGGTGTGTCCCAGGTGTGCCCCCAATGCCCCCAGGTGTGCCCAGGTGCCCCCAGGTGTGTCTCCAATACCCCCAGGTGTGTCCCCAATG
Organism: Aphelocoma coerulescens; assembly: GCF_041296385.1. Classification (NCBI taxonomy): domain Eukaryota; kingdom Metazoa; phylum Chordata; class Aves; order Passeriformes; family Corvidae; genus Aphelocoma; species Aphelocoma coerulescens. The sequence goes on from NW_027183535.1 coordinate 207,642, forward strand.
CCCCCAGGTGTGTCCCAGGTGTGCCCCCAATGCCCCAGGTGTGTCCAGGTGTGCCCAGGTGTGTCCCAGGTGTGTCCCCAATGCCCCCAAGTGTGCCCCCAGGTGTGCCCAGGTGTGTCCCCAATGCCCCCAGGTGTGCCCAGGTGTGTCCCAGGTGTGTCCTCAATGCCCCCAGGTGTGTCCCAGGTGTGTCCCAGGTGCCCCCAGGTGTGTCCCAGGTGCCCCCAGGTGTGCCCAGGTGTGTCCCCAATGCCCCCAGGTGTGCCCAGGTGCCCCCAGGTGTGTCTCCAATACCCCCAGGTGTGTCCCCAATGCCCCCAAGTGTGCCCCCAGGTGTGCCCAGGTGTGTCCCAGGTGTGCCCCCAATGCCCCCAGGTGTGTCCCAGGTGTGTCCCAGGTGTGCCCCCAATGCCCCCAGGTGTGTCCCAGGTGTGTCCCAGGTGCCCCCAGGTGTGTCCCCAATGCCCCCAGGTGTGTCCCAGGTGCCCCCAGGTGTGCCCAGGTGTGTCCCCAATGCCCCCAGGTGTGCCCAGGTGCCCCCAGGTGTGTCTCCAATACCCCCAGGTGTGTCCCCAATGCCCCCAGGTGTGCCCAGGTGTGTCCCAGGTGTGTCCCCAATGCCCCCAGGTGTGCCCAGGTGTGTCCCAGGTGTGTCCTCAATGCCCCCAGGTGTGTCCCAGGTGCCCCCAGGTGTGTCTCCAATACCCCCAGGTGTGTCCCCAATACCCACAGGTGTGCCCAGGTGTGCCCAGGTGTGTCCCCAATGTCCCCAGGTGTGCCCAGGTGTGTCCCAGGTGTGTCCTCAATGCCCCCAGGTGTGTCCCAGGTGCCCCCAGGTGTGTCTCCAATGCCCCCAGGTGTGTCCCCAATACCCACAGGTGTGTCCCCAATACCCCCAGGTGTGTCCCCAATGCCCCCAAGTGTGCCCCCAGGTGTGCCCAGGTGTGTCCCCAATGCCCCCAGGTGTGTCCCAGGTGCCCCCAGGTGTGTCTCCAATACCCACAGGTGTGCCCAGGTGTGCCCAGGTGTGTCCTCAATGCCCCCAGGTGTGCCCAGGTGTGTCCCAGGTGTGTCCTCAATGCCCCCAGGTGTGTCCCAGGTGCCCCCAGGTGTGTCCCCAATACCCCCAGGTGTGTCCCCAATACCCACAGGTGTGCCCAGGTGTGCCCAGGTATGTCCCCAATGCCCCCAAGTGTGCCCCCAGGTGTGCCCAGGTGTGTCCCCAATGCCCCCAAGTGCCCTCAGGTGTGGCCCAGGTGCCCCCAGGTGTGTCCCCAATACCCCCCAGGTGTGCCCAGGTGTGTCCCCAATGCCCCCAAGTGCCCTCAGGTGTGGCCCAGGTGCCCCCAGGTGTGTCCCCAATACCCCCCCAGGTGCCCCCAGGTGTGCCCAGGTGTGTTCCAGGTGTGCCCGGGTGTGTCCCAGGTGCCCCCAGCTGTGCCCCCAGCTGTGCCCAGGTGTATTCCCGGTTACCTGTCGTGGTCAGCGCTCCGGAAGCGGGGCAGGATCTGCCGGAAGCTGCTGGTCCGGTCCAGCTTGGGCTGGCTCTTGGTGCGCTTGATGGAGCTCTTGAGGCGCCGGCTCAGGAAGCCTTGCTGGGGGCAAAGGTCACCCAGGGGTCACCCAGGGGTCACCCAGGGGTCACTCAGGGGTCACAGGGGCATTGGGGGTCAAGGGGTCACCCAGGGGTCAGGGGACATTGGGGTCTTCGGGGTCAGGGAGGTCTGGGGAGGACAAGGGGTCAGGGGTCATTGGGGTCTGGGGAGTCAGGGGTCACTGAGGGGTCAGGGGTCATGAGGAGGTCACAGGGGTTTGGGAGGGGCCAGGGGTCAGCAAAGGGTCAGTGGTCATCGGGGTCTGGCAGGGTCACGGGGGCCACCAAAGGGTCAGAGGGGTCAGGGGTCATTGGGGTCACCAGAGGCCGGGGGTCAGAGGTCACTGAGGGGTCAGGGGTGAGCGTTGGGGGCATTGGGGTCTGGGGTGGTCATCGGGGTCAGCGAGGGGTCAGGGGTCAGCAAGTGGCCACAGGGTCATTGGGGTCAAGGGGTCACCGAGGGGTCAGCAGCCGATGGGGTCATTGAGGGGTCAGGGGTCACCAGGAGGTCACCGGGGTCTGGGGGGGGGTCACTGGAAGGTCGGGGGGGTCATGGAGAGGTCAGGGGTCACCATGGGGGTCAGGGGGTCACGGTTTCCATGGCGACGGGCAGCACAGGACCGGGGTTACCACGGCAACGGGCGGAGCGGGGCCACGGTTACCATGGCAACGGGCTATTCCAGGTTACCATGGCAACGGGTAATTCAGGACGCCACTTACCTGGTTACCATGGCAACGGGCTATTCCAGATCCAGGTTACCCGGTTACCATGGTAACAGGCTATCGAGGACATCGCTTACCTGGTTACCATGGCAACGGGTGATTCAGGACCCAGGCTGCCCGGCGACCATGGCAAGGGGTCATCACCTGGGTCACTGGGTTACCATGGCAACCGGCAGCACAGGACCACGGTTGCCATGGAAACAGGGGGTGCAGGACCTGGGTCACCCGGTTGCCATGGCAACAGCATGTCCAGGAGCTGGGTTACTGGGTTCCCATGGCAACGGGCAGCACGGGGCCACGGTTGCCATGGTGATGGGCAGTGGAGCCGCATGGTTCCCATGGCAACAGGCACATGGGGATCACAGGAACCACATGGGGGGGGGTCACGGTAGCCATGGCAACGGGGATGTGCCGGGCCAGGGTAACCATGGCAACGGGGATGGACCGCTGTAACCATGACAACAGGTTTGGGGGTGGGGACCACGGTAGCCACGGCAACGGGGATGCCAGTGATGCGGTAACCATGGCAACGGGGATGGGCTGGACCATCATAATCGTGGCAACAGGAGCGTGAGGACCACACACGGTAACTATGGCAACCGGCCTGTGATGGGGTAACCATGGTAACGAGGACGTGACGGACCCCAGTAACCACAGCAACAGGCACAGCTACAGCAACCACGGTAACCATGGCAACAAGGACGTGCTGGGCCACGGTAACCGCAGCAACAGGGATGCGCAGGGCCAGGGTAACCATGGCAACAGACACATAGGGACAACCGTAACCATGGCAACGGGGATGTGCTGGAGCCTGGTAACCATGGCAACGGGGCATGGGGACATCAGTAACCACGGCAACGGGTGGAGGAGGGGCCATAGTAACCATGGCAACGGGCGGATGCTTTGGTAACCATCAGGCCAGGTGATTCGGTACCCCGGTAACCATGGCAACGGCTGTGCAGGGAGCCTGGTAACCATGGCAACAGGCGGTGAGTACCGCGGCCATCATGGCAACAGGTTTGGGATGGGGTAACCATGGCAACAGCTGCCTGGGTACCACGGTAACCACGGCAACGGGTGATGGGAGACCACGGTAACCACGGCAACGGTCATGAGGGGAGCGTGGTAGCCATGGCAATGTGTAAAGAGAGACCACGGTAACCATGGCAACGGGGCTGGGATGTGTGACCATGGCCCCAGGCGATTGGGAACCCCGGTAACCATGGCAACGGCTGCCTGGGTACCACAGTTACCATGGCAACGGCTGCCTGGGTACCACAGTTACCATGGCAACGGGTGATGTGGGACCACGGTAACCGCGGCAATGGGTGGGGGCGGGGTATGGGGGACCACGGTAACCATGGCAACGGGTGTGCGATGGAGTAACCGTGGCAATGGTTGAAAGGGAACCACAGTAACCACGGCAACGAGTGAGGGAGGACCACGGTATCCATGGCAACGGGTGCATGGGTACCACAACAACCATAGCAAGGGGCAGTTGAAACCACGGTAACCATGGCAACAGGTGTGTGATGGGGTAACCATGGCAGTGGGCACCCATGGTAACCATGGCAACAGGGGCTGGGCTGTGTGACCATGGCTACAGGTGATTGGGAACTCCGGTAACCATGGCAACGGCTGCCTGGGTACCACGGTAACCATAGCAACGGGTGTGCGGGGACCTTGGTAACCATGGCAACATGCAGTGGGTACCACGGCAGTCATGGCAACGGGTTTGTGATGGTGTAACCACGGCAACAGCTCTCTGGGTACCACGGTAACAATGGGGGTGTGGGGACCACAGTTACCATGGCAACGGGTGAACGGTGACCAAGGCAACGGGCATGTGGGGGACCATGGTAGCCATGGCAACCGGTGACCACAGAAACCATGGCAACAGGTGATGGGGGGGGGCAATGGTAACCATGGCAACGGGAGTGTGGGTACCACAGTAACCATGGCAAGGGGCGTATTGGGACCATGGTAACCATGGCAACAGGTGATGGCAATCATGGTAACCATGGCAACAGGCTTGTGAGGACCACGGTAACCATGGCAACCGGTGATGGCGGGGGCAGGCGACACGGTAACCACGGCAACGGCTGCCTGGGTACCACTGTAACCATGGCAACGGATGTGTGATGGGGTAACCATGGCAACGGGGATGTGGGGTACAACAGCAACCACGGCAACGGGGGATGGAGGATCACGGTAACCATGGCAACAGGGGGTGTGGGTACCACAGCAACCATGGCAGGGGGTGATGGAGGATCACGGTAACCATGGCAACGGGGACGCCGCGGTCGCCATGGCAACGGGGACTCACCGAGGGCCGGAAGGGCGGCGCGGGCGGCGCGTCCATGTTGATGCTGTACTGCTTCCCCCCGGGAACGCTCTTCCTGCGGGAGCGGCCGCCGTGGTAATCTGGGAATTGGGGGGGGCACGGGGGGGTCACGGGGGGGTCACGAAATCCCAAAACCCACGGGGACCCCCAAATCCCACCCTCCAACCCCGGGGGGGTCCCAAAATCCCATCTCCCGCCCCTCTAAGGGTCCCAAAATCTGCTCCTTGGGGGGATGGGAGGGGGAATTTGGGCTGTTTGGGGGATTTGGGGGGGGGTCACTTAAGGTTTGGGGGGTCACAGGGGGTCAGAGGACCCCCAAATGCAGAGGGACCCCCCCAGTCCCAGCCCCCAACCCGGGGGGGGGGGTGTCCCCAAATCCCACCCCCAGCCCCTGAGGGGGTCCCAAAATCTGCGCCAAAGGGGGGTGGAAGGAGGAATTCGGGGCTCTGGAGGGGATTTGGGGGGGGTTTGGGGGGGCTTGATGAGGGTCGGGGGGGTGGGGGGACCCCAAAATATGGGGATTATGGGGGGGGGGGATCCTCAAAAACCCCACTCCTGACCTGTGGGGACCCCAAAATCCCCCCCCCCCCAAATCCTCTGGGGTGCCAATGTCTGCGGCCAAGGGAGCTGGAAAGGGGGACTTGGGGGGCTGGGGGGGAACCGGGGGGACTTCGAGGAATTTTAGGGGGGTCACAGGGGGGTGAGGGGACCCCCAAACCGGGGGGGGGACCCAAAATCTCAGCCCTGACCTGTGGGAACCCCAAAATCTCACCCAAAGCCCCTCTGGGGTCCCAAAATCCACCCCAAGGTGTGGTTGATGGAAGGGGGGATTTGGGGGCCTGGGGGGGGGGGGATTTTGGGGAGACTTTGGGGGATTTTAGGAGGGTCACGGGGGGTGAGGGGACCCCCAAATACAAGGATAATGGAGGGGGGTCCCCAAAATCCCACCCCTGACCTGTGGAGACCCCAAAATCCCAGCCCCGAATCCTCTGGGGGTCCCAAAATCCACCCCAAGAGAAGAAGGAAGAGGAAATTTGGGGATTTGGGGAAGTTTTGGGGGGTCTCAGCAGCTCTCAGGGGTCCCCTCGCCCCTCCCCCCACTCTGCTCCCCTCCTGCAGCCACCCCTCCCCCTCCCCTCCCCAAATTTTGGGGTCCACCCCCAAATTTTGGTGTTTCCCTCCCCCAAATCCCCTTTAATCCCCCCCAAAATTCTTCCCCTGTCCCAAAATCCCCTCAGCCCCGCCCCCAGGGCCCCATCCCAAATTTGGGGCCCTCCCGCCAAATCTCGGGGCCCCCCCCTCCCCAAATTTTGGGGTCCCCTTCCCTCTGCCTCTCCAAATCCCTTTAAGCCCCCCCCAAAAAGCTCCCCTGAGCCCCCCCAAAATGGAGCCCCCTCCCCAAATCCCCCTTAACCCCCCCAAATTTGTCACCCCTCCCCAAATTTTAGACACCTCCCCCCAAATTGGGGTCCCCCTAATTCTGCCCCCCCCCAAAAAATCCCCCCCTCCAATCGGGGTCTCCCCATCAATTTTGGGGTCCCTTGAATTCTGCCCCCCAAAATCCCCCCAAAACGCCCCCAAATTCTTCCCCCGCCCCCAAATCCGCCCTAACTCCTCCTCCGAGCCCCCTCCCCAAATTTCGGGCTCCCTTTCATCCTGCTCCCCTAAAGCCCCCCAAAATCCCCCCAAATCCTCCCAGCCCCCCCTTAACCCCCCCCCCAAATTCTTCCCCGTTAACTCCAGTCCCCCCGAGCCCCCTCCCCAAATTTTGGGGTCCCCTTCATTCTTCCGCTCTAAACCCCCCCAGAGACCCCCTAAACCCCCCCCAAAATTCTTCCCCCGCCCCCCCAAATCCGCTTTAGCTCCTCCCCCCGAGCCCCCTCCCCAAATTTTGAGGCCCCTCCCCCAAATTTTGGAGTCCCTTTCATTCTTCCCCCCCCCAAACCCCCTTTAACCCAACCCCCCCAGAGCCCCCTCCCCAAATTTCGGGGTCCCTTTAATTCTGCGCCCCCCAAATCCCCCTAAAACCCCCCCAGATTCTTCCCCCACCCCCAAACCCGCCTTAACTCCTCCCCAAACTGATTTCGGGACCCTCCCCAACTTCACTCACCCCTCTCTCCCCACCCCACCCACCCCAAAATTTTGGGGTCCTTTCAATTCTGCACACCCCCCCCCCAAACGAAACCACCCCAAATCCCCCCTAAACCCCCCCCAAACCCGCTCTGAGCCCCCCCCCGAGCCCCCTCCCCAAAGCCGAGCCCCCCCCCCCGCGCCCCTCCCCCCCCGTTTCCTACCGGCCACGGTGCTGCTGCCGCCCTCGGGGCCCAGGCGGGGGCCGGGGGGGGGGCCCCAGGGTCCAGGGGGACCCCGAGATTTGGGGGGGGGGGCGCGGCGGGGGGGCCCCACATGGTCCTAGAGCCGCCCCGGGGCCCCCCCGAGCCCCCCCGGGGGGGGCGACGCGACCCCCGCGCGCATCCGGGGGGGGGGGGCGGCGGGGGGGGCACACGCGCACCTGGGGGGGGGTCAGACACACCTGGGGGGGGGCACGGGCACACCTGGGGGGGGTCAGACACACCTGGGGGGGGGCACGGGCACACCTGGGGGGGTCAGACACACCTGGGGGGGGGGTCAGACACACCTGGGGGGGGGGCACGGGCACACCTGGGGGGGGTCAGACACACCTGGGGGGGGGGCACGGGCACACCTGGGGGGGTCAGACACACCTGGGGGGGGGCACGGGCACACCTGGGGGGGGTCAGACACACCTGGGGGGGGGCACGGGCACACCTGGGGGGGGTCAGACAGACCTGGGGGATACCTGGGGGGGGTCAGACACACCTGGGGGGGGTCAGACACACCTGGGGGGCACCTGGGGAGGTCACACACACTTGGGGGAGCACACGCTCACCTGGGGGGCTCAGGCACACCTGGGGGGGGGGGCACACACACCTGGGGGGGCTCAGACACACCTGGGGGGGGCACACACACTGGGGGGGGGGGCACACGCTCACCTGGGGGGGTCACACACACCTGGGGGGGTCAGACACACCTGGGGGGGTCACACACACCTGGGGGGGCTCAGACACACCTGGGGGGGGGCACACACACCTGGGCCCTTGCACACTCACCCTGACCCCCTCCCGGCCCTTGCACGCTCACCTGGGCCCTCACGCTCACCTGAGCCCCCCCCGGCCCTTGCACACTCACCTCCAATTCCCCCGGCCCTTGCACACTCACCTGAGCCCCCCGGCCCTTGCACACTCACCTGACCCCCCCCCGGCCCTTGCACACTCACTTGAGCCCCCCCGGCCCTTGCACACTCACCTGACCCCCCCCGGCCCTTGCACGCTCACCTGAGCCTCGCACACTCACCTGACCCCCCCCCCGGCCCTCGCACGCTCACCTGAGACCCCCCGAGCCCCGCAGCTCCCGGACCCCCCCTCGCACACTCAGCCCCCCCTTGCACACTCACCCGGCGCCCTCTCCCTTTCCCCTCCCCCCTTCCCCCGCTCCCCCCTTGCACACTCACTCCCCCTCCCCTTTTTGCACACTCACTCCCCCTCCCCTCCCCTCCCCGCCCCCCCCCTCCCCTCCCGCTCGCGGCTCCGCGCGCCGCCCCCGCTCCCCTCCCCCGCTCCCCTCCCCCTCCCCGCGCTCCGGGGGGGTCCGGCCCGGCCCCTCCCCCCCCTCCGGGCACGCTCGCTTTGCACACTCGCCCCCCCCCCCTTGCACACTCGCCCCCCCCTTTGCACACTCGCCCCCCCCCCCTCACTCACCCGCCGCCGCCGCCGCCCCGCGCTCGGGAGGCCCCGCCCACCGCGTCCAAGCCACGCCCACCGCGCGCGGGACACGCCCACAACGTCCTGGTCACGCCCACCGCGTCCGCGGGCCACGCCCACCGCGCACGGAGGCCACGCCCACCGGGAAGGGGAGGCCACGCCCACCGCGGGGGCGTGGGAAAAGGGGGCGGGGCCAAAGGGCCGTGGGAAAAAAGGGGGGGAGGGGGTGTTGGGGGAGGAGGGGGGAACTGGGGGGACTGGAACTGCTGGGGGGGGCACTGGGGGCACTGGGGACGGTGACACTGGTGACACTGGTGGCACTGGGACACACTGGGGGCACTGGGGACGGTGACACTGGTGACACTGGTGGCACTGGGACACACTGGTGGCACTGGGGATGGTGACACTGGTGACACTGGTGGCACTGGGACACACTGGTGGCACTGGGGATGGTGACACTGGTGGCACTGGGTGCACTGGTGGCACTGGGGATGGTGGCACTGGTGGCACTGGGACACACTGGTGGCACTGGGGATGGTGGCACTTGTGGCACTGGGACACACTGGTGGCACTGGAGATGGTGACACCGGTGACACTGGGGGCACTGGGGGCACCGGGACACAGTGGGGGTGACTGGGGGCACTGGAGGTGGTGACACTGGGGGCACTGGAGATGGTGGCACTGGTGACACTGGTGGCACTGGGGGCACTGGAGATGGTGGCACTGGTGGCACTGGTGGCACTGGGGCCACTGGGGATGGTGACACTCGCGGCACTGGGACACACTGGTGGCACTGGGGATGGTGGCACTGGTGACACTGGGACACACTGGTGGCACTGGGGATGGTGGCACTGGTGGCACTGGGACACACTGGTGGCACTGGAGATGGTGACACCGGTGACACTGGGGGCACTGGGGGCACCGGGACACAGTGGGGGTGACTGGGGGCACTGGAGATGGTGGCACTGGTGACACTGGTGGCACTGGGGGCACTGGAGATGGTGGCACTGGTGACACTGGGGGCACTGGGGGCACCGGGACACACTGGGGGTGACTGGGGGCACTGGAGATGGTGACACTGGTGGCACTGGTGGCACTGGGACGCACTGGGGACAGTGGGGATGGAACACACTGGGGGGTGACTGGGGGCACTGGAGATGGTGACACTGGGGGCACTGGGACACACTGGTGGCACTGGGGATGGTGGCACTGGTGGCACTGGTGACACTGGGACACACTGGGGGTGACTGGTGGCACTGGGATGGTGACACTGGTGGCACTGGGACACACCAGGGGTGACTGGTGGCACTGGGATGGTGGCACTGGTGGCACTGGGGGCACTGGGGACACTGGGGACACTGGAGATGGCGACACTGGGACACACTGGGACACACTGGGGGGGTGACTGGGGAGCACTGGTGGCACTGGGGACAGTGGGGACCGTGACACTGGGACACACTGGGGAGGTACTGGTGACACTGAGGGCACTGGGATGGTGGCACTGGGGGCACTGGGGACACTGGGATGGTGGCACTGGTGACACTGAGGGCACTGGGATGGTGGCACTGGGGGCACTGGGATGGTGACACTGGTGACACTGGGGACACTGGGATGGTGGCACTGGTGGCACTGGGGACATTGGGATGGTGGCACTGGTGACACTGAGGGCACTGGGATGGTGGCACTGGTGGCACTGGGGACACTGGGATGGTGGCACTGGTGACACCGGGGATGATGGGGACCATGACACTGGTGGCACTGGGAATGGGGGGGATGGTGACACTGGAGGCACTGGAGGTGACTGGGGAGCACTGGTGGCACTGGTGGCACTGGGAATGGGGGGGATGGTGACACTGGAGGCACTGGGGTGACTGGGGAGCACTGGTGGCACTGGTGGCACTGGGAACAGGGGGGGCAGTGCTGACACTGGGGGTGACAGTGGTGACAGCATCGCTGGTGGCAGGGGGTGGTGGCACTGCTGGTGGCACTGGAGGTGGCACTGGGGGTACTGGGGACAGTGGTTGGTGACAGTGGTGGCACTGATGGCACTGGTGACACTGGTGATGGTGGCAGTGGTGACATTTATGGCAGTGGATGGTGACAGCGGTGACAATGGCACTGGTGGCACTGGTGGCACTGGTGGCGGTGGATGGTGACAGCGGTGACAATGGCACTGGTGGCACTGGTGGCACTGGTGGCGGTGGATGGCGGCACTGGTGGCGATGGATGGTGGCACTGGTGGCACTGGTGGCGATGGATGGTGGCACTGATGACAGTGGTGGCGGTGGACGGTGACAGCAGCGGTGGCAGCGGTGACAGCGGCAGAGGATGGTGGCACTGGTGGCACTGGTGACAACGGGGGTGGCACTGGTGTCCCCTGTCCCTGTCCCCAGTGCTGGTGGCACCGGTGGCACCGGTGTTTCCTGTCCCCAATGGCACTGGTGGCACTGGTGACAGCAGGAGTGGCACCGCTGGCACCGGGGGGGGGGGGGATGGCAGCAGGATGGGGACAGTTGGGGTGGCACCGAGGGGGTGACAGCGACAGGAGGGTGACACCGGTGGTGACACTGGTGGCACTGGTGTGACCCTGTCCCAACTGCAGGGGTGGCACTGGCGGCAGGGGTGGCACCGCTGTCCCCTGGCCCCGATAGCACTGGTGGCCCTGTCCCCCTGGCACTGGTGGCACCGGTGGCACCGGTGTCCCCTGTCCCCAATAGCACTGGTGGCCCTGTCCCCTGGCACTGGTGGCACTGGTGGCACCGGTGTCCCCTGTCCCCAATAGCACTGGTGGCCCTGTCCCCTGGCACTGGTGGCACTGGTGGCCCTGTCCCCGATAGCACTGGTGGCACTGGTGGCACCGCTGTCCCCTGTCCCCAATAGCACTGGTGGCACTGGTGGCACCGGTGTCCCCTGTCCCCAATAGCACTGGTGGCACTGGTGGCCCTGTCCCCTGGCACTGGTGGCACTGGTGGCCCTGTCCCCAATAGCACTGGTGGCACTGGTGGCACCGGTGTCCCCTGTCCCCAATAGCACTGGTGGCACTGGTGGCCCTGTCCCCTGGCACTGGTGGCACTGGTGGCCCTGGCCCTGTCCCCGCTGGCCCGGGCAGGGGGGGTGGCCCCGGGCTGTCCCCGTCCCCGTCCCTGTCCCCTTCCCCCTCCCCCCACCCCCTCCGCCGCCGCCTTTCCGGAAGCCCCAAAATTCCCTTTTCTCCCCCCAAACCCGCAGGGTGGGGGCGGGGCCGCCCCTCCCCGCCCCGCTGTCCCCCCCCCCTCCCCCCCCCCGTGTCCCCTCGTGTCCCCTCGTGTCCCCAACCCCCCCTCCCCCCGCCCCTCCCCCTCCCGGGGGGCGGCGCCGCCGGGGCCTCCCTGAGGTGGGGGGGGGGGGGTTGGAATTTTGGGGGGGGTGGGGGCGGGGTACGGGGGGGGGGGTGTGTGTGTGCGGGGGGGGGGGGGGGGCCAGGCTCGTGTCCCCGTTGCCATGGCAACGGTCGCCAGGCAGCGCAGCGCCTCTGCGAGCATTATGGGATGTCACCATGGCTCCCATGCGGGCGGCGGGGGGGGGGGGGGGGGATGGGGGGGGGTGTCAAATCCGCCCCTTCCCCTCCTCCCAGCGCCGCCGCCCCCACCCCGATCCCGGCCGGGGGGAGGGGGGGGGCGGGGGGGGGGGGGGGCAGGGGGACCCCGAAACCCCTCCCCGGGGGTCCCCCCCCCCCCTCCCCAAATTACCGTGCTCGGGGTGCGGGCGCCCCTCCACCGGGACGCTGACGGTTCTCCGCAGCAGTTTGCTCCGGCACGGTTCGCTCCGCCGGTCCCGGATGAGCAGCGGGTGGATCTGGGGGGGGGGGGGGTCCCGGCAGGACGGGGGGGGGGGGGGCTCAGCACCTTCAGGGACCCCCCCCACCCTGGGGCCGGCCCCCCCCCCCCCAGCCCCCCCCCGCCGCGCTCACCTCCTCCTCATCGAGCATCAGCAGCTGGTTCCCGGAGATGATGCAGAACCGGGGGTTCCAGGGTGGGCGCTCGTAGGGGGAGGGGGCGTAGGGCCCGCGGGCCAGGGGGGCTCCACGCACATCTGGGGGAGGGCGGGGGTCACATCTGGGCCCCCCCCCCCCCCACCCCCGCCCGGCACCCCCCCCCCTCCCCCCCCCCTCCCCCCCCCGCCCCCCCGAGCCCACCCATGGGTGCTGCCCACCAGCATCCTCCCGCATCCCGCCGTTGCTCCGGCAACCGCAGCCCACGGCGTGTGCCCGGGGAGTGGGGGGGGGGGGGGGGTCCCGAAATTCCTGGGGGGGTCCCCAATCCCCGCGGGGGGGTCTGGGGGTCGCGCAGCACCCCTGGGAACCCCCCCCCCCCCTCCGGGAGACCGCGGGACCCCCCGAGCGCCCCTGGGTGCCCTCCCCCCCCACCCCGAGCAGCCGGGCGGGGGCGGGGTAGACCTGGTGGCCCATAGGCCTGGGGGGCTCCGCCGGGGGTTGGGGGGGTCCCCAAATTTTGGGGGGAGGGGTCCTACAGCACCCTTGGGACCCCCAGGACCCCTGGGTGCCCCTTCAAAGCCCTGGGTGCCACCCCAGACCCCCGAGTGCCCCCCAAACCCCCGGGTGCCCCCACAGCACCCACTGGCTGGGTTGACCTGATGTCCGGGATAGGGGTCCTGGGACCCCCAAAATCCCCCCGGAACGCCCCAAAAGGGGGTGGGGGGGGGGTGGGTTGGGGTCGTCTGGGTGCCCAGGACCCCCCCAGACCCCCCCCGAACCCCCCCCGACCCCCGGGTGCCCCCAAAAACCGCGGGTGCCCCCCAGCACCCGGAAGCGGGGTTGACCTGGTGTCCCAAATTCCGGGGGTTCCCCCCCCCGGGGTTTTGAGGGGGGGGGGGCCCAAATTCCAGAGGGTCCCCAAATTCCAGAGGGTCCCCAAATTCCCGGTGGGAATTCTGGGGGTCCCTCAGCACCCCCGGGACCCCCCCCGGGCACCTGCGGGACCCCCAAATCCCCCGAGGACCCCAATTCCCCCCCCCCAGCACCCTTGGAATGGGTTGAGCCGCTGTCCCAGCACCAGCACGGACCAGTAACTCCCAGTTAGAGCATCCCCTGGTCCCAGTAACTCCCAGTTACACCACCCCCTGGTACCAGCAATTCCAGTTATACCATCCCCTGGTCCCAGTATCCCCCAGTAACAGCATCGCCTGGCCCAGTAACTCCAGTCAGAGCATTCTCCGGTTCCAGTAACCCCAGTTACAATGTCAGCACGCACCAGTAACTCCCAGTTACGGCACCCACTGGTACCAGTATCCACCAGTACGAATATCACCAAGTACCAGTAACCCCAGTAACAGCGTCACCGTGCACCAGTAACTCCCAGTTAAAGCATCGCCATGCACCAGTAACCCCAGTAACAGCATCACCGCGCACCAGTAACCCCAGTAACAGCATCGCCACACACCAGTAACTCCCAGTTACACCGTTCCCTGATACCAGTATCCCCCAGTTACCACATCACTATGTACCAGTAACTCCCAGTACCAGCATCACAAAACACCAGTAATCCCAGTAACAGCACCCACTGGCACCAGTATGCACCAGTAACAGCATCCACTGGTACCAGTATGCACCAGTAACAGCATCCAGTGGTACCAGTATGCACCAGTTACAGCATCCACTGGTACCAGTATGCACCAGTAACAGCATCGCCAAGTACCAGTATGCACCAGTATGAATATCACCATGCACCAGTATCTCCCAGTAACAGCATCACCGCACACCAGTAACCCCCAGTTACAGCCTCAGCAAGTACCAGTATCCCCAGTAACAGCATTCACTGGCACCAGTAACCCCCAGTAAATCAGCCAACACCAGTATCCACCAGTACCAGCCTCACTGGGTACCAGTATCCCCAGTAACAGCATCACTTGGCACCAGTAACACCCAGTAACAGCATCCACTGGTACCAGTGACTCCCAGTAGCAGCATCCAGCAGTACCAGTAACCACCAGTAACTGCACCACTGAGCACCAGTATCCCCAGTAACAGCATCACCACGTACCAGTATCCCCAGTAACAGCCTCAGCACACACCAGTGTCCCCAGTAACCGCACCACTGAGCACCAGTATCCCCAGTAACCGCACCACCGAGCACCAGTATCCCCAGTAACAGCATCACCACGTACCAGTATCCCCAGTAACCACACCACCGAGCACCAGTATCCCCAGTAACAGCCTCAGCACACACCAGTATCCCCAGTAACAGCATCACCACGTACCAGTATCCCCAGTAACCGCACCACCGAGCACCAGTATCCCCAGTAACAGCCTCAGCACACACCAGTGTCCCCAGTAACCGCACCACCGAGCACCAGTATCCCCAGTAACAGCCTCAGCACACACCAGTATCCCCAGTAACAGCATCACCACGTACCAGTATCCCCAGTAACCGCACCACCGAGCACCAGTATCCCCAGTAACAGCCTCAGCACACACCAGTATCCCCAGTAACCGCACCACCGAGCACCAGTATCCCCAGTAAAAGCATCACCACGTACCAGTATCCCCAGTAACCACACCACCGAGCATCAGTATCCCCAGTAACAGCCTCAGCACACACCAGTATCCCCAGTAACCGCACCACTGAGCACCAGTATCCCCAGTAACAGCATCACCACGTACCAGTATCCCCAGTAACTGCACCACTGAGCACCAGTATCCCCAGTAACAGCATCACCACGTACCAGTATCCCCAGTAACCGCACCACTGAGCACCAGTATCCCCAGTAACAGCATCACCACGTACCAGTATCCCCAGTAACTGCACCACTGAGCACCAGTATCCCCAGTAACCGCACCATCAAGCACCAGTATCCCCAGTAACCGCCTCAGCACACACCAGTATCCACCAGTAACCGCACCATCAAGCACCAGTATCCCCAGTAACAGCCTCAGCACACACCAGTATCCCCAGTAACAGCCTCACCAGGGACCAGTATCCCCCAGTAACAGCTGCCCACAGTCCCAGTATCTCCCAGTACCAACCTCACTGGGGACCAGTATCCCCCAGTAACAGTATGGCCGGGTACCAGTATCCCCAGTAACGGCCTCCCCCAGTACTGGTGTCACTGGGTCCCCGTATCTCCCAGTTACACCACCCTCACAGTACCAGTATCCCCCAGTAACAGCCGCCCACAGTCCCAGTATCTCCCAGTACCGGCCTCACTGGGGACCAGTATCCCCAGTAACAGCATTGCCAGGCACCAGTATCCCCAGTAACGGCCTCCTGCAGTCCCAGTATCACCAGTAACAGCCTCCCCCAGTCCCAGTATCCCCAGTAAGAGCACCCCCCACAGCACCGGCCTCACTGGGCACCAGTAACTCCCAGTAAGGGCATCCTCCGGCACCAGTATCACCAGTACTGGCAGCACCCCCAGCAGACCAGTAACTCCCAGTAGGAGCATCTCCTAATCCCAGTATGCCCAGTAACAGCCTCCCCCGGTCCCAGTATGCCCAGTAACAGCATCACCGCATACCAGTATGCCCAGTAACAGCCTCCCCCGGTCCCAGTATGCCCAGTAACAGCATCACCGCATACCAGTATGCCCAGTAACAGCCTCCCCTGGTCCCAGTATGCCCAGTAACAGCCTGCGCTGCTCCCAGTATCCCCAGTAACAGCCTCCCCCCATCCCAGTATGCCCAGTAACAGCATCACCGCATACCAGTATCCCCAGTAACAGCCTCCCCCAGTCCCAGTACACCCAGTAACAGCATCACCGCATACCAGTATCCCCAGTAACAACCTCCCCCGGTCCCAGTACACCCAGTAACAGCATCACCGCATACCAGTATCCTCCACTGCCAATCCCAGTATTCCCAGTACAAGGCCCCTGCTCCCAGTATCCCCAGTAAGAGCTGCCCCGGCCCCCATACTGGTCCCAGTATCCCCAGTAAGAGCTGCCCCGGCCCCTGTACTGGTCCCAGTATCCCCAGTAAAAGCTGCCCCAGCCCCAGTCCCCCCCAGTACCGGTTCCAATCTGCCCAGTACGAGCCTGCCCTGCTCCCAGTATGCCCAGTAACAGCATCCTCTGCTCCCACTATGCCCAGTAACAGCCACCCCCGGCTCCCAGTATGCCCAGTAACAGCCTGCGCTGCTCCCAGTATGCCCAGTAACAGCCTGCGCTGCTCCCAGTATGCCCAGTAACAGCATCCTCTGCTCCCACTATGCCCAGTAATAGCATTCTTTGCTCCCAGTATGCCCAGTAACAGCCTGCGCTGCTCCCAGTATGCCCAGTAACAGCATCCTCTGCTCCCACTATGCCCAGTAATAGCATTCTTTGCTCCCAGTATGCCCAGTAACAGCCTGCGCTGCTCCCAGTATGCCCAGTAACAGCCAGCCCCGGCTCCCAGTATGCCCAGTAACAGCCTGCGCTGCTCCCAGTATGCCCAGTAACAGCCTGCGCTGCTCCCAGTATGCCCAGTAACAGCCATCCCCGGCTCCCAGTATGCCCAGTAACAGCATCCTCTGCTCCCAGTATGCCCAGTAACAGCCACCCCCGGCCCCAGTCTGAGCCCCCACAGCCCCAGTATCGGTCCCAGTATCCCCAGTACCAGCATCCCCCGCACCAGTATCAATCCCAGTATCCCCAGTAGCAGCCTCCCCCACACCCAGTATGCCCAGTAACAGCCTCCCCCAGTCCCAGTATCCCCAGTAACAGCCACCCCGGCCCCAGTATCGGTCCCAGTATCCCCAGTACCAGCCTCCCCCGCACCAGTATCTCCACTGACAGCCTCCCCCAGTCCCAGTATCCCCAGTAAGAGCCTCCCCCGCTCCCAGTACGCCCAGTACCGGCATCCTCCGCTTCCAGTCTGCCCAGTCTCAGCCTCCCCCGCTCCCAGTACGCCCAGTCCCAGCCACCCACGGCCCCAGTATCCCCAGTCACAGCCTCCCCCGCTCCCAGTATGCCCAGTACCGGCCTCCCCCGCTCCCAGTCCCGGCCTCCCCCGCTCCCAGTATCCCCAGTCCCGGCCTCCCCCGCTCCCAGTCTGCCCAGTCCGAGCCTCCCCCGCTCCCAGTATCCCCAGTCACAGCATCCCCCGCTCCCAGTCCCAACCTCCCCCGCTCCCAGTATCCCCAGTCCGAGCCTCCCCCGCTCCCAGTCTGCCCAGTAAAGCCTCCGCCGGCCCCAGCAGCGCTCCCAGTCTGCCCAGTGCTCGCCTCCCCCGCTCCCAGTTTGCCCAGTAAAGCCACCCCCGGCCCCAGTGCCGCTCCCAGTCCGCCCAGTCCGAGCCCCGCCGGCCCCAGTGCCGCTCCCAGTCCGCCCAGTGCTCGCCTCCCCCGCTCCCAGTTTGCCCAGTAAAGCCACCCCCGGCCCCAGCAGCGCTCCCAGTCCGCCCAGTGCTCGCCTCCCCCGCTCCCAGTTTGCCCAGCGCTCGCCCCGGCGGCCCCGGCGCCGCTCCCAGTTTGCCCAGTGCTCGCCCCCGCGCGGCTCCCAGTGCTCCCAGTGCTCCCAGTGCCCCCCCCGTACCTCGGAAGGGGACATAGGACATGGTGCCACCGGCGCGCGACACCCCCGGCGGGGGGAGGGGCGGGGGGAGGGGCGGGGGGGAGGGGCGAGGGGGAGGGGGAGGGGGGGAGGACCCGAAAATGGGGGGGGGGAGGGGAGGAGGGGCCTGGGGAGGGGGAGGGGCCGGAAATGGGGGGAGGGGTTAAGGGGGGGAGGGGCGAGGGAAGCAGGGCGAGGGGGGAGGGGGAGGGGCCACGTGGGGGGGAGGAGCCAGGAATGAAGGAGGGAGGGGGAGGGGCCGGGAATGGGGGAGGGGCCAGAGTGGGGGAGGGGCCAAGGTGGGGGAGGGGCGAGCCGAGGGAGCCCCGGCCTGGGGGGGGGGGAGGGAAAGGGGGGGGTGGGGGAGGGAACTGGGGGGGGGAGGGGGGGAGGGGAAGGCGCTGGGGGGGGGTGGGGACTCCCCCCCTCCCCCCCTCCCCCCCCCTCCTCCACCCCCGGCCGCTTCCGGCGGCGGCGGTGACGTCACGGGCGGGGGCGGGGCCCCGAGGGTCACGTGGGGGCGGCGGCGGCGCGAGCGGCGCGCGGGGAGCGGTGAGGGGGGGGAGGGGCGGGGGGGGAGGGGGGATTTGGGGTGGGGGGGCGAGTTCGGGGCGAGTTCGGGCGAGTTCGGGCGAATTCGGGGGAGTTCGGGAGAGTTCGGGGCGAGTTCGGGAGAGTTCGGGGCGAGTTCGGGGAGGGGGCGAGGCCGGGGGGCGGCTCCGGGTCCCGGGGACCCCCGGGAGGGGCGGATGGGGGGGGAGGGGCTTGGGGAGGGGGGGTTGGGGTGAATTTGGGGAGGGGGAGAGGGGGGAGGGGATTTTTGGGGGGGTTTGGGGTGAATTTGGGGAGGGGGAGAGGGGGGGAGGGGATTTTGGGGGGGTTTGGGGTGAATTTGGGGAGGGGGAGAGGGGGGAGGGGATTTTTGGGGGGGTTTGGGGTGAATTTGGGGAGGGGGAGAGGGGGGGAGGGGATTTTGGGGGGGTTTGGGGTGAATTTGGGGAGGGGGAGGGGGGGAGGGGATTTTTGGGGGTTTTGGGGTGAATTTGGGGAGGGGGAGAGGGGGGGAGGGGATTTTTGGGGGGGTTGGGGTGAATTTGGGGAGGGGGAGAGGGGGGGAGGGGATTTTGGGGGGGTTTGGGGTGAATTTGGGGAGGGGGAGAGGGGGGAGGGGATTTTTGGGGGTTTTGGGGTGAATTTGGGGAGGGGGAGAGGGGGGAGGGGATTTTTGGGGGTTTTGGGGTGAATTTGGGGAGGGGGAGAGGGGGGAGGGGATTTTGGGGGGGTTTGGGGTGAATTTGGGGAGGGGGAGAGGGGGGAGGGGATTTTTGGGGGGTTTGGGGTGAATTTGGGGTGCATTTGGGGAGGGGGCGGGTCCCGGGGGGGTTCCGGGGGCTGATTTTGGGGAGGGGGCGGCGTTGGGGGGGTTTGGGGCGATTTTGGGGTGATTTTGGGGGGAGATTTTGGGGTCACTTTGGGGGGTTTGGGGTTTTGGGGGAGATTTGGGGGTTTTGGGGGCGATTTTGGGGTCACTTTGGGGGGTTTGGGGCGATTTTTGGGTCACTTTGGGGGGTTTGGGGCGATTTTGGGGAGATTTTGGAATGATTTTGGGGTCACTGGGGGGTTTGGGGTGATTTTGGGGGTTTGGGCGATTTTGGGGCGATTTTGGAGTCATTTTGGGGGGTTTGGGGCCATTTTGGGGCGATTTTCGGGGATTTGGGGTGATTTTGGAGGTTTTGGGGCGATTTTGGGGTCACTTAGGGGGGTTCGGGGTGATTTTGGGGGTTTGGGGCGATTTTGGGGTCACTTTGGGGGGTTCAGGGTGATTTTGGGGGTTTGGGGCGATTTTGGGGCGATTTTGGGGTCACTTTGGGGGGTTCGGGGTGATTTTGGGGGTTTGGGGCGATTTTGGGGCGATTTTGGGGTCACTTTGGGGGGTTCGGGGTGATTTCGGGGAGTTTGGGGGCGATTTTGGGGAGATTTTGGGGTCACTTTGGGGTGGTTTGGGCCAATTTTGGGGCTGGGGGAGTTTTGGGGTCACTTTGGGGTCACTTTGGGGGGTTTTGGGGTGATATGGGGGTTCTGGGGTCACTTTAGGGCGTTTGGGGGGTTTTGGGGCGATTTTGGGGTCACTTTGGGGGTTTTGGAGTCACTTCGGGGGTTTTGGGGCGATTTTGGGGCTGGGGGATTTTGGGGTCACTTTGAGGGGTTTTGGGGTGATTTTGTGTTCAGGGGGGTTTTGGGGTCATTTTGGGGGGTTTTGGGGCCATTTTGGGGCTGGGGGATTTTGGGGTCACTTTGGGGGGTTTTGGGCTGATTTTGTGTTCAGGGGGGTTTTGGGGCGATTTTGGGGTGATTTTGGGGGGTTTTGGGGCCATTTTGGGGCTGGGGTCCCTTTTTTGGGTGGCTTTGGGGTCTCACCCCCCTCCCCCATCCTCCCCTCCCCCCCCCCCCAGGAGCTGACGCAGCCGATGCGAGCGGCCTGGGCTGTGAGTGCCTCTGTCGCGATATGGGAGGGGTATCGCGATATGGGAGGGGGGTATCGCGATATGGGAGGGGTATCGCGATATGGGAGGGGTATCGCGATATGGGAGGGGTATCGCGATATGGGGGGGGTATTGCGATATATGGGAGGAGTTATCGCGATATGGGAGGGGGTATCATGATATATGGGAGGGGGGAATTGCGATATGGGAGGGGGTCACGATATGGGAGGGGGTATCGCGATATGGATGGGGATATCATGATATGGGAGGGGTTATCGTGATATATGGGAGGGGTTATTGCGATATGGGAGGGGGTTGCGATATGGGATGGGTATCGTGATATGGGAGGGGGGATCGCGATATGGGAGGGGGATATCGCGATATGGGAGGGGGATATCGCGATATGGGAGGGGGTATCGCGACAGGGCAGGGCCGGGGGGTTGTGGCGGGGCCGATGTCGCGACGGGGCCAATATCGGGGGGGGGGGCGGTGTCGCGGCCTGGGCTTGGCGGGAGCGCGGCTGTCGCGATAGGGGCGGGTGTCGCGATAGGGGTGGGTGTGGCGATAGGGGCGGCTGTCGCGATAGGGGCGGGGGTGTCGCGATAGGGGCGGGTGTGGCGATAGGGGCGGGTGTGGCGATAGGGGCGGGTGTGGCGATAGGGGCGGCTGTCGCGATAGGGGCGGGTGTCGCGATAGGGGCGGGGGTGTCGCGATAGGGGCGGGTGTGTGGCGATAGGGGTGGGTGTGGCGATAGGGGCGGGTGTCGCGATAGGGGCGGGGGTGTCGCGACGTGGGTGCCGCGATAGCGCGGGCGTTGGGACGGGGGTATCGCGACAGGGCGGGGTGTGGCAACGTGGACGTCGCGATGGGGATATCGCGACACGGCTATCGCGATAGGGTGGGGTATTGTGACACGGCTATCGCGATAGGGTGGGGTATTGTGACACGGCTATTGCGATAGGGCGGGTATCGTGACATGGCTGTTGCGAGAGGGCGGGTATCACAACGCGGCTATTGCGATGGGGGGGATATCGTGACACGGCTATCGCAATAGGGCGGGTATCGCATCACAGCTATCGCGATAGGGGGGGTATTGTGACACGGCTATCGCGATAGGATCGGTACCGCGCCGCACGCGCCGACGCCTGCCGGCTATCGCGACGCTATCGCGGCGATATCACGATGATATCACGACGCTATAGTGACGCTATTGTGACGCTATCGTGACACTATCATGATGCTATCGCAACGCTATCGTGGCGCTATCGTGACGCTATCACAGTGCTATCGCGGCGCTATCGTGACGCTATCTTGACGCTATCGCGGCGCTATCGTGACGCTATCTTGACGCTATCGCGGCGCTATCGTGACGCTATCGCGACGCTATCGTGACGCTATCGCGACGCTATCGTGACGCTATCTTGACGCTATCGCGGCGCTATCGTGACGCTATCGAGACGTTATCGTGATGCTATTGTGACGCTATCGCGACGCTATTGTGACGCTATCGCGGCGCTATCGCGGCGCTATCGTGGCGCTATCGTGACGCTATCGAGACGTTATCGTGATGCTATCGTGACGCTATCTTGACGCTATCGCGGCACTATCGTGACGCTATCGAGACGTTATCGTGATGCTATTGTGACGCTATCGCGACGCTATTGTGACGCTATCGTGGCGCTATCGCGGTGCTATCATGACGCTATCGCGACGCTATCGCGGTGCTATCATGACGCTATCGTGACGCTATCGCGACGCTATCGTGACGTTATCGTGACGCTATCGCGGCGCTATCGCGGTGCTATCGTGACGCTATCGTGACGCTATCGCGACGCTATCGTGGCGCTATAGTGACGCTATCACAGTGCTATCGTGACGCTATCGTGACGCTATCGCGACGCTATCCTGACGCTATCGCGACGCTATCCTGACGCTATCGCGACGCTATCGTGGCGCTATCGCGACGCTATCATGACGCTATCGCGACGATATCGCGACGCTATCGCGACGCGCGCCTCCTGTCGCGACAGGCGCTGACGCTGCTGCTGCTGCCGGGGCCGGGCCGGAGGCTGCTGCCCATGGCCGCCGCGGGGACGGCGCCGGGGGACGGGGACGGCGCCGGGGGTGGCACCGGGGGTGGCACCGGGGGGGACCCCGGGTACGTCCCCGGCAGCGTCTCGGCCGCCTTCGTCACCTGCCCCAACAACAGCGTGGCCACCGAGCTCGCCAGGTGACACCGCGGGGACAGCGGGGGGACAGAGCGGGGACAGAGAGGGGACAGAGCGGGGACAGAGAGGGGACAGAGCGGGGACAGAGCCGGGACAGAGAGGGGACAGAGCGGGGACAGAGAGGGGACAGAGCCGGGACAGAGCGGGGACAGAGCGGGGACAGAGAGGGGACAGAGAGGGGACAGAGCGGGGACAGAGCAGGGACAGAGCGGGGACAGAGAGGGGACAGAGAGGGGACAGAGCGGGGACAGAGAGGGGACAGAGAGGGGACAGAGAGGGGACAGAGCCGGGACAGAGAGGGGACAGAGCCGGGACAGAGAGGGGACAAAGAGGGGACAGAGAGGGGACAGAGCCGGGACAGAGAGGGGACAGAGAGGGGACAGAGAGGGGACAGAGCCGGGACAGAGAGGGGACAGAGCCGGGACAGAGAGGGGACAGAGAGGGGACAGAGAGGGGACAGAGCGGGGACAGAGCGGGGACACTGTCACCTGCCAGGGGTGGCACTGTCCCCAAGGGTGGCACTGGGGTGGCACTGTCCCCTCCCGGGGGTGGCACTGTCCCCAAGGGTGGCACTGTCCCCAAGGGGTGGCAGGGGGTGGCACTGTCCCCCGGGGGGCCGGGAGAGGTGGCACTACCCCACTGTCCCCAGGGGTGGCACTGAGAGGTGGGGAGTGGCACTGTCCCCAAGGGGTGACAGGGGGTGACAGGAGGTGACCCTGTCCCTGTCCCAGGAGGTGACACTGTCCCCTGTCCCTGTCCCCCGTCCCCGTCCCCGTCCCTGTCCCCCGTCCCCGTCCCTGTCCCTTACACAGGGGGTGACAGGAGGTGACACTGACCCTGTCCCCGTCCCCATCCCTGTCCTTTACACGGGGGGTGACAGGAGGTGACAGAAGGTGACAGGGGGTGACAGGGGGTGACAGGGGGTGACAGGAGGTGACAGGGGGTGACAGGGGGTGACAGGGGGTGACACTGACCCTGTCCCCGTCCCCATCCCCGTCCCCGTGCCAGGGCTCTGGTGCAGCAGCGTTTGGCCGCCTGCGTGAACGTCCTGCCCGGGGTCACCTCGGTGTGAGTGGCACAGGGGACACTGGGGGGACACCGGGGGGGACAGGAGGGACACGGGGGGACACTGGGGACACCGGGGGGGGGATTGGGGACATTGGGGGGGACATTGGGGACATGGGGGGGACACTGGGGACACGGGGGGGGCATTGGGGACATCGAGGGGGACAGGAGGGACACGGGGGGACACTGGGGACATCGGGGGGGACAGGAGGGACACGGGGGGGACACTGAGGACACCGGGGGGGATTGGGGACACTGGGGGGGACATTGGGGACATGGGGGGACACTGGGGACACGGGGGGGGCATTGGGGACATTGGGGGGACATCGGGGGGACATCGGGGGAGACATCGGGGGGGACAGGAGGGACACTGGGGGACACTGGGGACACCGGGGGACATTGGGGACATCGGGGGGGACATCAGGGGGGGACACGGGGGGACACTGGGGACACGGGGGGGTTGGGGACATCGGGGGGGACATGGGGGGACACTGGGGACACGGGGGGGGCATTGGGGACATTGGGGGGACATCGGGGGGGGACATCGGGGGGGACAGGAGGGACACGGGGGGACACTGGGGACACAGTGGGGCGGATTGGGGACATCGGGGGGGACATTGGGGGGGACATGGGGGGACACTGGGGACACGGGGGGGGCATTGGGGACATCGGGGGGGACATTGGGGGGGACATTGGGAAAGATTGGGGACATCGGGGGGTGGCAGGGGGACATTGGGGATATTTGGGGGGGGACATTGGGGGGTGGGGGTGGCAGGGGGACATTTGGGACGGGGACATTGGGAGTGGCAGGGGGACATTGGGGACATTTGGAACATCAGGGGGTGGGGGTGGCAGGGGGACATTGGGGACATTGTGGGGTGGCAGGGGGACATTGGGGGTGGCAGGGGGACATTGGGGACATTGTGGGGTGGCAGGGGGACATTGTGGGGTGGCAGGGGGACATTGGGGAGATTGTGGGGTGGCAGGGGGACATTGGGGACCCTGTGGGGTGGCAGGGGGACATTGGGGACATTGGGGGTGGCAGGGGGACATTGGGGACCCTGTGGGGTGGCAGGGGGGGCACAGGGAGGTGCCACCCCCGATGTCCCCCCCAGGTACACGTGGCAGGGGAAGCTGGAGGAGGACAGCGAGGTCCTGCTGGTGAGCGCTGTCCCCAAGGGGTCCCCAGGGGGTCCCCAGGGTGTCCCAGTGGTGTCCCCAGGGTGTCCCCAGGGTGTCCCCAGTGTCCCCAGGGTGTCCCCAGTGTCCCAGTGGTGTCCCCAAGGTCCCAAGGGGCCCTCAGAGTCCACAGGGTGTCCCCAAGGTCCCCATGGCATCCCCAGGGTGTCCCCAGTGTCCCCAAGTGTCCCCAAGGTGTCCCTGGGGTGTCCCCAAGGTCCCTGAATGTCCCCAAGGTGTCCCTGGGGTGTCCTCAATGCTCCTCCAGTGTCCCCAAGGTGTCCCCAAAGTGTCCCTGGGGTGTCCCCATTGTGTCCCCAATGCCCCCCCAGTGTCCCCAAGGTGTCCCCAATGTCCCCAAGTGTCACTGATGGTCCCAAAGTGTCCCCAGGGTGTCCCCAGGGTGTCCCCAATGTCCCCAGGTGTCTTTGATGGCCCTGGGGTGTCCCCAAGGTGTTCCCAAGGTGTCCCCAAGGTGTCCCCAGGGTGGCCCCAGGGTGTCCCCAGTGTCACAGAGGTGTCCCCAGGGTGCCCTCAGAGTCCCCAGGGTGTCCCCAAAATCCCCAAGGTGTCCCCAGGGTGTCCCCGGGGTGTCCCCAGTGTCCCCAGGTGTCTCTGATGGCCCCAGGGTGTCCCCAAGGTGTTCCCAAGATGTCCCCAATGTCCCCAAGGTGTCCCCAGGGTGGCCCAGTGGTGTCCCCAGGGTGTCCCCGGGGTGTCCCCAGGGTGTCCCCAAGGTGTCCCCAATGTCCCCAAGTGTCACTGACGGCCCAAAGGTGTCCCTGGGGTGTCCCTGGGGTGTCCCCAAGTGTCACTGATGGCCACAAAGTGACCCCGGGGTGTCCCCAAGGTGTCCCTGGGGTGTCCCCAAGGTGTCCCCAAGGTGTCCCCAATGTCCCCGGGGTGTCCCTGGGGTGTCCCCGGGGTGTCCCCAATGTCCCCAAGTGTCCCCCGTGTCCCCCAGATGATCAAGACCCGCAGCTCCCGAGTGCCGGCGCTGACCGAGTTCATCCGGTGAGGATTTGGGGCGATTTGGGGGAATTTTGGGGCTCCCAGAGGGGATTTTGGGGGGATTTGGGGGAATTTTGGGGCTCCCCGAGGGGATTTTGGGGGGATTTGGGGGAATTTTGGGGCTCCCAGAGAGGATTTTGGGGGGGCCCAGGGGGATCTGAGGGGTCCTGGGGGAGTTTGGGGTGGTCCCAGAGGGGATTTGGGGGAGATTTTGGGGGGATTTTGAGGATCCTGGGGGGATTGGAGGGATCCCAGGGCAGTTTTTGGGGTTATTTTGGGCTTTCCCAGGATTTGGGGGTGACTGAGGGGGGTTTTTGGGATCCCCCCCAGGTCCCATCACCCGTACGAGGTCCCCGAGGTGCCCTGGGGGGGTTTGGGGCTTCCTGAGGTCATTTTGGGGGGATTTTGGGGCTGTTTTGGGGGGATTTGGGGGTTTTCCCCAGGATTTTGGGGTTTTCCCCGGGATTTTGGGGTTGTTTTGGGGGATTTTGGGGTTTTCCCCAGGATTTTGGGGTTGTTTTGGGAGATTTTGGGGTTTTTCCTGGGATTTGGGGTTTTGGGGTTGTTTTGGGGGATTTTGGGGTTTTTCCCGGGATTTGGGGTTTTTCCCGGGATTTGGGATTTTGGGGTTGTTTTGGGGGATTTGGGGGTTTTTCCCGGGATTTGGGGTTTTTCCCAGGATTTTGAGGTTTTTCCCGGGATTTGGGGTTTTGGGGTTGTTTTGGGGGATTTTGGGGTTTTCCCCAAGATTTTGGGGTTGTTTTGGGGGATTTTGGGGTTTTTCCCGGGATTTGGGGTTTTTCCCGGGATTTTGGGCTTTCCCGGGATTTGGGGTTTTTCCCAGGATATTGGGGTTTTTCCCAGGATTTTGAGGTTTTTCCCGGGATTTGGGGTTTTTCCCAGGATTTTGGGGTTGTTTTGGGGGATTTTGGGGTTTTTCCCGGGATTTGGGGTTTTGGGGGATTTTGGGGTTTTTCCTGGGATTTGGGGTTTTGGGGGATTTTGGGGTTTTTCCTGGGATTTTGGGGTTTCCCCAGGATTTTGAGGTTTTTCCCGGGATTTGGGGTTTTGGGGTTGTTTTGGGGGATTTTGGGGTTTTCCCCAAAATTTGGGGTTGTTTTGGGGGATTTTGGGCTTTCCCGGGATTTGGGGTTTTTCCCGGGATTTTGGGGTTTTTCCCGGGATTTGGGGGTGACCGAGGGGGGTTTTTGGGGTCCCCCCCAGGTCCCATCACCCGTACGAGGTCCCCGAGGTGCCCTGGGGGGGTTTGGGGCTTCCTGAGGTCATTTTGGGGGGATTTTGGGGCTGTTTTGGGGGGATTTGGGGGTTTTCCCCAGGATTTTGGGGTTTTTCCCGGGATTTTGGGGTTGTTTTGGGGGATTTTGGGGTTTTCCCCAGGATTTTGGGGTTGTTTTGGGAGATTTTGGGGTTTTTCCCGGGATTTGGGGTTTTGGGGTTGTTTTGGGGGATTTTGGGGTTGTTTTGGGGGATTTTGGGGTTTTTCCCGGGATTTGGGGTTTTTCCCGGGATTTGGGATTTTGGGGTTGTTTTGGGGGATTTGGGGGTTTTTCCCGGGATTTGGGGTTTTTCCCAGGATTTTGAGGTTTTTCCCGGGATTTGGGGTTTTGGGGTTGTTTTGGGGGATTTTGGGGTTTTCCCCAAGATTTTGGGGTTGTTTTGGGGGATTTTGGGGTTTTTCCCGGGATTTGGGGTTTTTCCCGGGATTTTGGGCTTTCCCGGGATTTGGGGTTTTTCCCAGGATATTGGGGTTTTTCCCAGGATTTTGAGGTTTTTCCCGGGATTTGGGGTTTTTCCCAGGATTTTGGGGTTGTTTTGGGGGATTTTGGGGTTTTTCCCGGGATTTGGGGTTTTTCCTGGGATTTGGGGTTTTGGGGTTGTTTTGGGGGATTTTGGGGTTTTTCCCGGGATTTGGGGTTTTTCCCAGGATTTTGAGGTTTTTCCCGGGATTTGGGGTTTTGGGGTTGTTTTGGGGGATTTTGGGGTTTTCCCCAAGATTTTGGGGTTGTTTTGGGGGATTTTGGGGTTTTTCCCGGGATTTGGGGGTGACCGAGGGGGGTTTTTGGGGTCCCCCCCAGGTCCCATCACCCGTACGAGGTCCCCGAGGTGGTGGCGCTGCCGGTGGCCCAGGGCAACCTCCCCTACCTGCGCTGGGTGGGCGACGCCGTCCCCCCCTGAGCCCCCAATTTGGGGGGGCCCCAAAATCCCCCAAATCCCCAAAATCCCGGGGGGAGCCCTGGAAGCTCAGGGGACCCCAAAACCCCGCGGGGGGAGCCCCGAATTTGGGGAATAAAGAGGAGAAATCCTGGAATTTGGGAGGGGGGCGTGGATTTTTTGGGGGGGTGGGACCCCAAAATTTGGGGTGCCGGGGGGGGGGAGGGAGGGAGAAATTTGGGGGGAGGGAGAAATGGGGGAGCCCAAAAAGGAGGGGATGGAAAGGGGGGAGCCCGAAATTGGGGAGAGCACCCCAAAATTTGGGAGGGAAAAAGGGGAGGAGACCCCAAAGTTTGGGAGGGAGGTGCCCAAAATTGGGAGGGGAAAAAGGGGGAACCCCAAAATTTAAGGGGGGGGGGAATGAAGGGAGGGGACCCCAAAATTTGGGGGAGGAAATTGGGGGGGGGGGGCACCAAAAATGGAGAAGGAGAAAAAGGGGGGGGGGGTGGGGGAGGGGGACCCCGAATTTGGGGGAGACCCCGAAATTTAAAGGGGAGGGGGAGCCTGAATTTGGGGAGGGGGGGGGGACCCCAAAAACCACCCGGAGCCGCTGCCTGGAGCCGTTCATTTATTGGGGGAGGGGCCGAGGCCACGCCCCTTTCCGGGCCACGCCCACCCGGCCACGCCCACCCGGCCTTTCCCTTCAAATGATAAAAATAAACATTTTTCACCCCAAATTTTGGGATTTTTGGGGGGGGGGAGGGGAAGGGGGGGAGGAAGGATCCCGGCGGGTGGGGGAGGGGCGCCCCCACCTTCAGCCCCACCCCCCCCCCCCCCACCCTTAAACCCCCCCAGGGAAGTGACAAAAATTCCCATTTCCCACCCAAAATTTCGCGGGTTTTTTGGGGGCTGGGACCCCGAAATGTTTTGGGGGGGGGGGGAGGGGTCAGAGCATGGCCCCGCCCCCCCACTCCAGCAGGTACTGCACGGTCCCGTCCAGCGTCACGCGGCGCGCGAGGACGCGGGGGGGAGGGGCGGGGGGAGGGGCGGGGGGCGGGGCCGCGGGGGGGGGAGGGGCGCGCGGGGGGGGCGGGGGGGGGGCCGGCGGCGCGCGGGGGGAGGGGACGGCTCCGGGTCCGGCGTGGGCGAGCTGGGGGGGGGAAGGGAAACCGGTATGGACCGGTACGGGCCGGTATAAACCGGTATGGACCGGCATAAACCAGTATGGACCGGTACGGACCGGTATAAACCGGTATGGACCGGTACGGGCCGGTATAAACTGGTATGGACCGGTATAAACCAGTATGGACCGGTACGGACCGGTATAAACCGGTATGGACCGGCATAAACCGGTATGGACCGGTACGGACCGGTATAAACCGGTATGGACCGGTACGGGCCGGTATAAACCGGGATGGACCGGCATAAACCGGTATGGACCGGTACGGACCGGTACAAGCCAATATGGACCGGTACGGACTGGTACGGGCCGGTATAAACCGGTATGGACCGGCATAAACCGGTATGGACCGGTATGGACCGGTACGGACCGGTATAAACCGGTATGGACCAGTACGGGCCGGTATAAACCGGTATGGACCGGCATAAACCGGTATGGACCGGTACGGACCGGCATAAACCGGTATGGACCGGTATGGACCGGTACGGACCGGCATAAACCGGTATGGACCGTTACGGGCCGGTATAAACCGGGATGGACCGGCATAAACCGGTATGGACCGGTATAAACCGGTATGGACCGGTACGGGCCGGTATAAACCGGTATGGACCGGTACGGACCGGTATGGACCGGCATAAACCGGTATGGACCGGTACGGACCGGTATAAACCGGTATGGACCGGTACGGACCGGTATGGACCAGCATAAACCGGTATGGACCGGTACAGACCAGTATGGACCGGTACGGACCGGTATAAGCCAGTATGGACCAGTACGGACCAGTATAAGCCAATATGGACCGGTACGGACCGGTATAAGCCAGTATGGACCGGTACAGACCGGTATGGACCAGTACGGACCAGTATAAACCAGTATGGACCGGTACGGACCAGTACGGACTGGTATAAACCAGTATGGACCAGTACAGACCGGTACGGACCGGTATGGACCAGTATAAACCAGTATGGACCGGTATAAACCAGTATGGACCAGTACAGACTGGTATGGACCAGTATGGACTGGTATAAACCAGTATGGACCAGTACGGACTGGTATAAACCAGTATGGACCTGTATAAACCAGTATGGACCAGTACGGACCAGTACAGACCAGTATAAACCAGTATGGACCAGTACAGACTGGTACGGACCAGTACGGACCAGTATAAACCAGTATGGACCACTGTGGACCGCTACGGACCGGTACGGACCAGTATGGACCAGTACGGACCTGTATAAACCAGTACGGACCAGTACAGACTAGTATAAACCAGTATGGACCAGTATAAACCACTACGGCCTGGTATAAACCAGTATGGACCGGTATGGACCAGTATAAACCAGTATGGACTAGTATGGACTGGTACGGACCAGTATAAACCAGTATAAACCGGCATGTACCGGTATAAACCAGTATGGACTGGTATAAACTGGTATCATCCAGTATGGACGGATATAGACCAGTATAAACCAGTACAGACCAGTATTGACTGGTATGGACTGGTATAGACCAGTATAGACCAGTACGAACCAGTACAGACTTATATAGACCAGTACAGATCAGTATAAACCAGTACGGACCAGTATAAACCCGTATGGACCAGTATGGCAGTATAAACCAGTACGGACCAGTATAAACCAGTACGGACCAGTATAAAACCATGTGGACCAGTATAAACCAGTACGGACCAGTATGGCAGTATAAACCAGTACAGACCAGTATAAACCAGTACGGCCCAGTATAAACCAGTACAGACCAGTATAGACCAGCTAGGCCTGCTGTGGACCCCTCCCAGTCCATCCCAGTGCTCCCAGTAGGGGCCCAGTGCCCCCACTTTGATCCTCCCCAGTCCCTCCCAGTGCTCCCAGTTTGAGCTCCAGTCCCCTCCCAGTTTGTCCCAGTCCCTCCCAGTCCCTCCCAGTTTGTCCCAGTTTGTCCCAGTCCCTCCCAGTTTGTCCCAGTCCGTCCCAGTCCCTCCCAGTTTGTCCCAGTTTGTCCCAGTCCCTTCCCAGTCCCTCCCAGTTTGTCCCAGTTCCCCCAGTTTGTCGCACCTGGGGCTGGTGTTGGCCGAGGGGTGGAAGGAGGCGAACATCCGGATGGGGGGGCTGGGGGGGAGACCCCAAAAAACCCCCAAAATCCACCCAAATCCCCCCCGGGACCCCAAAAACCCCCAAAAATCCCCCAAATCCACCCAAATCTCCCCAGGGACCCCAAAAACCCCCAAAAAATCCCCAAATCCCCCCCGGGATCCCAAAAACCCCCCAAAAATCCCCAAAATCCCCCCAAATCTCCCCAGGGACCCCAAAAATCCCCAAAATTCCCCCCCGGGACCCCAAAAACCCCCCAAAAATCCCCAAAATCCACCCAAATCTCCCCAGGGACCCCAAAAATCCCAAAATCCACCCAAATCCCCCCCGGGACCCCAAAAACCCCCAAAGAATCCCCAAATCACCCCCGGGACCCCTAAAACCTCCAAAGAATCCCCAAATCCCCCAAAATCCACCCAAATCCCCCCCGGGACCCCCAAAACCCCCAAAAACCCCAAAATCCACCCAAATCCCCCCCGGGACCCCAAAACCCCCCAAAATCCACCCAAATCCATCCCAGGACGACCCCAGGACCCCCCAAATCCACCCAAATTCCCCCAAATCCCCCCAAAATCCACCCCGGGACCCCCAAATCCCCCTCAAATCCCCCAAATCACCCCAAAATCCCCCAAACCCCCCTGATTTCCCCCAAAATCCCTCCAAATCCCCCCCCAAAAAAACCCCAAATCCACCCCGGGACCCCCAAAACCCCCCAAATTCCCCCAAAATCCCCAAATCCCCCCGAATTCTCCCCCAAATTCCCCCAAAATCCCCAAAATCGTCCACCAAATCCCCCCAAATCCCCCCCAAATCCTCCAAATCCTCCCCCAAAATCCCCCCAAACCCCCCCAAATCCCCCCAAAATCCTCCAAATCCTCCCCCAAACCCCCCCAAATCCCCCAAATTCTCCCCCAAATCCTCCCCCAAAATCCCCCAAATCCTCCCCCAAAATCCCCCCAAATCCCCCAAATTCTCCCCCAAATCTCCCCAAAATCCCCCAAATTCTCCCCCAAACCCCCCCAAATCCCCCCCAAATCCCCAAAATCCTCCACCAAACTCCCCAAACCCCCTCAAACCCCCCCAAATCCCCCCAAATCCTCCCCCCAAACCCCCCCAAATCTCCCCAAATCCCCCAAATCCCCCAAAACCCCCCCAAAATGCCCCAAATCCCCCAAACCCCACCTGGGGGGGGGTCCGCGGGCCTCGGTGCGCCGGAAGTTGTAGGAGGCGCCGGGGGGCCCCTGGGGGGGGAGGGGGGAACCCCCAAATTTAGGGGGGGATTTGGGGGGTCCCACGGGGGGGTCCCCCCCGAATTTTGGGGTTTTTTTGGTTTTTTTGGGGGTTTTTTGGGGGTTTTTGGGGGGGTCTCACCTGGGAGCGCCGGGGGGGGGGGCGCCGGCGACCCCCGCCCTTCCCCCGCCCTGGGGAGAGGCTGCGACCCCCGCGGGGTTGGGGGGGGGAGGGGGAACCCCCCAAAAAATTTGGGGGACCCCCCCCTCCCCCCAGCACCACCCCCCCCCTCCTCGAAATTGGGGGGGGGGGGCGTCTCGAGGGAGGAGAAACCCCAAAACCTCCCGGAATCGCCCCAAATTCGTCCTTGATCTGCCCCAAATCCACCCCCCCCCTCCAGGAACCCCCCAAAATCCCCCCTGAGCCCCCCCAAAATCCCCCCCAAATTCCCTTAAATCCCCCCGAAATCCACCCCAAAATCCCCCCAAATCCACCCCAAATCCCCTTAAATTCCCCCCAAATCCCCCCAAAATCCCTTTAAATCCCCCCAAATCCACCCCAAATCCCCCCAAAATCCTCTTAAATCCCCCCGAAATCCACCCCAAATCCCCCTAAATCCACCCCAAAATCCCCTTAAATCCCCCCAAATCCCCCCCAAATCCCCTAAATCCCCCCAAATCCACCCAAATCCCCCCTAAATCCCCCTAAATCCCCCCCAAATCCCCTTAAATCCCCCCGAAATCCACCCTAAATCCTCTAAATCCCCCCAAATCCACCCCAAATCCCCCCAAAATCCACCCCAAAATCCCCTTAAATCCCCCCAAATCCCCCCCAAATCCCCCCAAATCCACCTCAAATCCCCCCAAAATCCCCCTAAATCCCCCCCAAATCCCCTTAAATCCCCCCGAAATCCACCCTAAATCCTCTAAATCCCCCCAAATCCACCCCAAATCCACCCAAATCCCCCCCAAATCCCCTTAAATCCCCCCCAAATCCCCCTAAATCCCCCCCAAATCCCCTAAATCCCCCCAAATCCTCCCAAATCCACCCCAAATTCCCCCAAATCCACCCCAAATCCCCCCAAAATCCCCTTAAATCCCCCCAAATCCACCCCAAATCCCGCTAAATCCTCCCAAATCCACCCCAAATGCCCCCCAAATCCACCCCAAATCCCCCCCAAAATCCCCTTAAATCCCCCCCAAATCCCCCCAAGTCCCCCCAAATCAACCCCCAATCCACCCTAAATCGCCCCAAATCCTCCCAAATCCCCCCAAAATCCCCCCAAATCCCGGGACCCCCCAAATCTCCCCCAAACCACCCCAAATTCCCCTCAAATTCTCCCCAAATCCCTCCAGGACCCCCCAAATCCCCCCCAAACCACCTCAAAACCCCCCGGGACCCCCCAAATCCCCTCACATCCCTCCAGGACCTCCCAAATCCCCCTAATCCCCCCCAAAACCCGCCGGGACCCCCCAAATCCCTCCAGGACCCCCCAAATCCCCCCTCAAATCCCCCCCAAAACCCCCCGAGACCCCCCAAATCCTCCCCGAACCACCCCAAAACTCCCCGGGAACCCCCAAATCCCCCCCAAATCCCTCCAGGACCCCCAAAATCCCCCTCAAATCCCCCTCAAATCTCCCCCAAATCCCTCCAGGGCCCCCCAAATTCCCCTAATCCCCCCCAAAACCCCCAAATCCCCCCCAAATGCCCCCAGCTCCCCCCCCATCCCTCCAGGACCCCCAAATTCCCCCAAATCCCCCCAACACCCCCCCCCCGAAACCCCCCAGATCCCTCCAGGACCCCCCCAAATCCCCCCAAACCACCCCAAAACTCCCCGGGACCCCCCAAACCACCCCAATTTCCCCCCAAGCTCCCCCAAATCCTCCCCGAATCCCCCCCAAATCCCCCCAAATCCCCCCAGGACCCCCCAAATCCCCCCAATCCCCCCCAAAAGCCCCCCTGGATCCCCCAAATCCCCTCAAATCCCTCCAGGACCACCCCAAATCTCCCCCAAATCCCCCCAAACCACCCCAAATCCCCCCCAAATTCCCCCAAATCCCCCAGATCTCTGCAGGACCACCCCAAATCCCCCCGAAATCCCCCTCAAGTCCCCCTCAAATCTCCCCCAGATCCCTCCAGGACCCCCCCAAATCCCCCCCAAATCCCCCTCAAACTCCCCTGGATCCCCCAAATTCCCCCAGATCCCTTCAGGACCCCCCCGAATCCCCCCAAACCACCCCAAATCCCCCCCAAACACCCCAAATCCCCCCCAAATCTCCCCCAAATCCCCCCCAAATCCCTCCAGGACCCCCCCAAATCCCCCCCAAACACCCCAAATCCCCCCAAATCCCCCCAAACCACCTCAAATCCCCCCCAAATTCCCCCCAAATCCCTCCAGGACCCCCTCAAACCCCCCCCAAATCCCCCCAGATCCCTCCAAGACCCCCCCAAATCCCCCCAAACCAACCCAAAACTCCCCGGGACCCCCCAAACTCCCCCAAATCCCTCCAGGACCCCCCCCCCCCAAACCACCCCAAATCCCCCCTAAGCCCCCCAAATCCTCCCCAAATCCCCCAGATCCCTTCAGGACCCCCCCAAATCCCCCCCAAATCCCCCCAAACCACCCCAAATCCCCCCAATTCCCCCCAAATCCCTCCAGGACCCCCCCAAATCTCCCCCAAATCCCCCCAAATTCCCCTCAAATCCCCCCAAACCCCCCCAAATCCCCCAAAATTCCCCCCGAATCCCTCCAGGACTCCCCCAAATCCCCCCCAAACCCCCCAAATTACCCCCAAACCCCCCCAAATCCCCCCCAAACACCCCAAATCCCCCCAAATTCCCCCCAAATCCCTCCAGGACCCCCCCAAATCCCCCCCAAATCCCCCCCAAACACCCCAAATCCCCCCCAAATTCCCCCCAAATCCCTCCAGGACCCCCCCAAATCCCCCCCAAATCCCTCCAGGACCCCCCCAAATCCCCCCCAAATTCCCCCCAAATCCCTCCAGGACCCCCTCAAATCCCCCCCAACCCCCCCCAAACACCCCAAATCCCCCCAAATTCCCCCCAAATCCCTCCAGGACCCCCCCAAATCCCCCCCAACCCCCCAAATTCCCCCCAAATCCCTCCAGGACCCCCCCAAATCCCCCCCAGCCCCCCCCACCTGTCGGGCTCGGGCCGGGGGGTCCCGGGGGGGCCCCGCAGGAGGTTGGGGGGCAGTGGGGGAGGGGCGCGGGTGTGGAGCCCGAAGAGCCCCTTGCGCTTCTTCATCTCCCGGCCCGAGACGAACCTGGGGGATTTGGGGGAATTTGGGGGGATTTGGGGTTTTTGGGGGGTTTGGGGGGTCCTGGGAGGGGTTTGGGGGGGTTGGGGGGGGAATTGGGGGATTTTGGGGGTTTTTGGGGGGTCCTGTGGGGGTTTGAAGCCCCTCGCGCTTCTTCATCTCCAAGCCTGACACGAACCTGGGGGATTTGGGGGAATTTGGGGGGATTTGGGGTTTTTGGGGGTTTGGGGGGTCCTGGGAGGGGCTTGGGGGAATTTGGGGGGAATTTGGGGTTTTTTTGGGGGGTCCCGGGGGGTTTGAAGCCCCTCGCGCTTCTTCATCTCCCGGCCCGACACGAACGTGGAGGGGTTTGGGGGAATTTGGGGTTTTTTTTGGGGGTTTGGGGGGTCCCGGGGGGATTTGGGGGGAATTGGAGGTTCCTGGGAGGGATTTGGGGGGAATTTGGGGGGGGATTTGAGGGGTCCTGGAGGGATTTGGGGGGATTTGGGGGTTTTTCGTGGGGATTTGAGGGGATTTGGTTTTTTTTGGGGGGGGGTTGGGGGGTCCCGGGGGCATTTTGGGGGAATTTGAGGGGTCCTGGAGGGATTTGGGGGGATTTGGGAGGAATTTGGGGGTTTTTGGGGGGTCCCGGGGGGGTTTGAAGCCCCTCGCGTTTCTTCATCTCCCGGCCCAACACGAACCTGGGGGATTTGGGGGAATTTGGGGGAATTTGGGGTTTTTTGGGGGGATTTTGGGGGTCCCGGGGGGATTTGGGGGTTCCTGGGAGGAGTTTGGGGGGGGATTTTGGGGGGATTTGGGGGTTTTTCGGGGGGATTTGGGGGGATTTGAGGGGTCCTGGAGGGATCGGGGGGGATTTGGGGAGATTGGGGGGGGATTTGGGGGAATTTGGGAGGAGTTTGGGGGTTTTTGGGGGGTTCTGGGGGGGTTTGAAGCCCCTCGCGCTTCTTCATCTCCCGGCCCGAGACGAACCTGGGGGGATTTGGGGGGATTTGGGGTTTTTTGGGGGGTTTGGGGGGTCCTGGGAGGGGTTTGGGGGGGACTTGGGGGGGTTTTGGGATTTTTCGGGGGGGGGGTTTTTGGGGTCCCGGGGGCATTTTGGGGGAATTTGGGGGGATTTGGGGGGGATTGGAGGGGTCCTGGAGGGATTTGGGGAGATTAGGGGGGGGATTTGGTGGGAATTTGGGGGGATTTGGGAGGTTTTGGGGGGTCCTGGGGGGATTTGGGGGAATTTGGGGGGATTTGAGGGGGCCTGGAGGGATTTGGGGTTTTTTGGGGCGGTTTGTAGGGTCCCGAGGGGATTTGGGGGGAATTGGGGGTTCCTGGGAAGAGTCTGGGGGGGGGATTGGGGGGTTTTTCGGGGGGATTTGGGAGGAATTTGGGGGGTTTTTGGGTTTTTTTGGGGGGTCCCGGGGGGGGTTGAAGCCCCTCGCGCTTCTTCATCTCCCGGCCCGAGACGAACCTGGGGGGGTTTGGGGTTTTGGGGGTTTTTGGGGGGATTTGGGGGGATTTGGGGGGTCCTGGGGGGGTTTGGAAGGGATTTGGAGGAGATTTGGGGGAATTTTGAGGGATTTAGGGTTTTTGGGGAGGTCCTGGAAGGGTTGGGGGGGGTTTTGGGGTGGGTTTGGGGTTTTTGGGGTGGTTTTGGGATTTTTGGGGTGGGTTTGGGGTTTTTGGGGTGTGTTTGAGGTTTTTGGGGTGTTTTGGGGGGGGGTTGGGGTGCTTTGAGGGTTTTTTTGGGGTGGTTTGGGGTTTTTGAGGTGGGTTTGGGGTTTTTTGGGGTGGTATGGGGGTTTTTGGGGTGTTTTGGGGGGTTTTTGGGGTGTTTTTGGGTTTTTTTTGGGGGTGTTTTGGGGTGTTTAGGGGGGTTTTTGGGGGTTTTTTGGGGTGTTTTGGGGGGTTTTTGGGGTGTTTTTGGGGTTTTTTTGGGGTGTTTTTGGGTTTTTTTGGGGTGTTTTGGCGGGGTTTGGGGGTGGTTTTGGGTTTTTTGGGGGGGTTTTTGGGGTGTTTTTGGGGTTTTTTTGGGGTGTTTTGGGGTTTTTTTTGGGGGTGTTTTGGGGTGTTTTTGGGGGGTTTTTGGGGTGTTTTTGGGTTTTTTTGGGGTGTTTTGGCGGGGTTTGGGGGTGGTTTTGGGTTTTTTGGGGGTGTTTTTGGGTTTTTTTTGGGGGTGTTTTGGGGTGTTTTTGGGGGTTTTTGGGGTTTTTTTGGGGTGTTTTGGGGGGTTTTTGGGATGTTTTTGGGGGTTTTTTGGGGTGTTTTGGGGGTTTTTTGGGGTGTTTTGGGGTTTTTTTGGGATGTTTTGGGGGGTTTTTGGGGTGTTTTGGGGTTTTTTTGGGGGGTGTTTTGGGGGGTTTGGGGTTTTTGGGGTGGTTTTGGGTTTTTTGGGGGGTTTCTGGGGTGGTTTTGGGTTTTTTGGGGTGTTTTGGGGTGGTTTTGGGTTTTTTGGGGTGTTCTGGGGTGGTTTTGGTTTTTTTGGGGTGTTTCTGGGGGTTTTTGGGGTCCCCGCGCCCCCCCGGGTTTGGGGTCCCCCTGACCTGTCCTTGTGGGTGCTCAGGGCCCCGAGCAGGCGCCCGTAGCGCTCCGACTTGGGCGTGGCCGAGAGCTGCGGGGACACCGAGATTGGGGACAAAAGCCCCGATTTAGGGAAAAAAACCCGAATTTAGGGGGAAAAACCCGAATTTAGGGGAAAAAACTACCGAATTTAGGGACAAAAGCCCCGATTTAGGGAAAAAAACCCGAATTTAGGGGGAAAAACCCGAATTTAGGGGAAAAAACTACCGAATTCAGGGACAAAAGCCCCGATTTAGGGAAAAAAACCCCGAATTTAGGGAAAAACCCCTGAATTTTGGGACAAACCCCAGAATTTAGGGACAAAAGCCCGAATTTAGGGGGAAAAACTACCGAATTTAGGGGGAAAAACCCGATTTTAGGGACAAAAGCCCCGATTTAGGGAAAAGAAACCCCGAATTTAGGGAAAAACCCCTGAATTTTGGGACAAACCCCAGAATTTAGGGGAAAAAAAACCCCGAATTTT
The DNA here is from genome assembly GCF_041296385.1 of Aphelocoma coerulescens. Lineage (NCBI taxonomy): Eukaryota > Metazoa > Chordata > Aves > Passeriformes > Corvidae > Aphelocoma > Aphelocoma coerulescens. The sequence goes on from NW_027183535.1 coordinate 246,550, forward strand.
GGGAAAAATACCCCTGAAATTGGGGACAAACCCTGGAATTTGGGGCGAAAACTCTGAATTTGGGGACAAAACCCCGAATTTAGGAAAAAAATCCCGAAATTAGGGGAAACCCCCCGAATTTAGGGACAAAATCCCGAATTTAGGGGAAAAACCTCTGAATTTAGGAAAAAACCCCTGAAATTAGAGGAAACCCCTGAATTTGGGGGAAAAAAAACCCTGAAATTGGGGACAAAACCCTGAATTTAGGGGAAAACCCCAAAATTTAGGTGAAAAAAACCGAATTTAGGGGAAAAACCCCTGGATTTTGGGGAAAACCCCGAATTTAGGGAAAAACCCCGAATCTGGGGACAAAAACCTGAATTGAGGAAAAAACCCCAAAATTAGGGAAAAAAACCCCCAAATTTTGGGAAAAAAACCCTGAAATTGGGGACAAACTCTGGAATTTGGGGACAAACCTCTGAATTTGGGGACAAAATCCCGAATTTAGGGGAAAAAAACCCTGACATTGGGGACAAAATCCTGAATTTAGGGGAAAAACCCCGAATTTAGGGGTAAACCCCTGAAATTAGGAAAAACCCTCTGAAATTAGGGGAAACCCCCCTGAATTTGGGGGAAAACCCCCTGAAATTGGGGACAAAACCCTGGAATTTAGGGGAAAACCCCTGAATTTAGGGGAAAACTCTGAATTTAGGGACAAAACCCAGAATCTGGGGACAAAACCCTGAATTTAGGGAAAAAACCGCCAAAATTAGGGAAAAAAAAACCCCAAATTTTGGGAAAAACCCCTGAAATTGGGGACAAACCCTGGAATTTGGGGCGAAAACTCTGAATTTGGGGACAAAACCCCTGAATTTAAGGGGGAACACCCCCGAATTTAGGGACAAAAATCTGAATTTGGGGACAAAATCCCGAATTTAGGGGAAAAACCCCCAAATTTAGGGACAAAAGTCTGACTTCAGGAAAAACCCCCAAAATTAGGGGGAAAAAAACCCGAAGTTTGGGAAAAAAACCCGAATTTGGGACAAACCCTGGAATTTAGGGACAAACCTCTGAATTTGGGGACAAAAACCTGAATTTAGGGACAAAATCCCGAATTTAGGGGAAAAAACCCGAATTTAGGGACAAAACTCTGAATTCAGGAAAAAAACCCAAAATTAGGGAAAAAAACCCCAAAGTTTGGGAAAAAACCCCGAATTTGGGACAAACCCTGGAATTTAGGGACAAAGTCCCAAAATTAGGGACAAAACCCCGAATTCTGGGACAAAACCCGGAATTTAGGGGAAAAAAACCCCAAAATTAGGAACAAAACCCAAAATTTAGGGACAAAACCCCCGAATTTGGGGACAAACCCCCGAATTTAGGGGAAAATCCCGACTTTGGGCTCAAACCCCAATATTTTGAGTAGAAATTTCCAATTTTGGGGTTCAAACCCCAAATTTTCGGGTGCAACCCCCCCTTTTTCATGTCCAAGCCCCGTTTTTGGGGCCCAAACCCCAATATTTGGGGGAGAAATCCTCATTTTTGGGGCCCAAACCTCAAAGTTTTGGGTGCAAGCCCCAATTTTTTGGGCCTGAATCCCCATTTTTGGGGCCCGAACCCGAATTTTTTATGCCCAAATCCCATTTTTTTGGGGTGCCAACCTTCATTTTTGGGGTCCAGCCCCCGTTTTTGGGGTCCAACCCCCAATTTTTGGATCCAATCCCAATTTTTTAAGGCTCGAGCCCCGTTTTGGGAATTGAATCCCCCAAAATGGGGGGGTTGAGCCTTAAAAATTGCGATTTGCACCCCAAAAAATGGGGATTTGGGACCCAAAAATGGGGGTCTGACCCTAAAACTTGGGCTTTGCACCCCAAAAATTGGGGGGTCAATCCCAAAAATCGGATTTTGGACCCCCAAAAATGATCTTTTCAGTGCAAAAACTGAGGTTTGGACCCCCAAAATTGGGGTTTGTTCCCTAAAACTGGGGTTTGCACCACAAAAATGGGGCTTGGGTTCTAAAAATGAGGGTTTGCTCCCCAAAATTCAGGGCTTGGAGCCCAAAAATTGGGGTCGGAGCCCAAAAATCGGAGATTGGAACCCCAAAATGGGAGTCTGGAGCCTAAAGCCAGGATTCTGGACACCCCAAAATTGGGATTTTAATCCTAAAGATGCGATTTTAGACCCCAAAGGTTGATGGGTTTGGTACCAAAAATGGGATTTCAGCCCCAAAATACGGTGTTGGAACCCAAAAACTGGGGTTTGGAACCAAAAATGGGGATTTGAATCCTAAAAATGGGGCTTAGAACCCAAAAAATTGGGATTTGGAGCCCAAAAATGGGATATGGAGCCTCCAAAATGGGAATTTTGGACCCAAAAAGGGGATTTGGACCCTAAAATTGGGATTGATCCCTAAAAACGGGGCTTTGGAGTCCAAAAATGGGGATATGGGACCCAAAAATAGGTTTTAGAACCCAAAAAATTGGGAATCTGAGTCCAAAAATGGGGATTTGAACCCTAAAAATTCAGATTAGATCCCTAAAATTGGGATTTGAATCCCAAAAATGGGGATTTGGGACCCAAAAATGGGGATTTGGAACTAAAAAAATAGGATTTGAATCCTAAAAATGGGGCTTAGAGACCAAAAAATTGGGATTTTGAGCCCAAAAATGGGGATTTGGAACCCAAAAATGGGGATTTGGAGCCTAAAAATTGGAATTGGATCCCTAAAAAAGGGGGGTTGGAGCCTAAAAATTGGGATTTGGAACTAAAAATTGGGATTTGAATCCTAAAAATGGGGATTGGAGCCCAAAAATGGGGATTTGGGACCCAAAAATGGGGATTTGGGACCCAAAAATGGGGATTTGGAGCCTAAAAATTGGGATTGGATCCCTAAAAATGGGATTGGATCCCGAAAAATGGGGTTTATAGCCCAAAAATGGGGATTTTGAGCCCAAAATTGGGATTTGATCTGTATAAATGGGGATTTGGAAACAAAAATGGGGATTGGATCCCTAAAAATTGGGATTGGATCCCTAAAAATGACTTTTTTGCTGCTAAAATTGGGGTTTTTTCCCCCAAAATCGGGGGGTTTTTTCCCTAAAAGCCCCTTTTTCTCCCCCAAACTCCGTTTTTGCCCTAAATCCGCGTTTTTCCGCCCAGAATTCCCACCTGGCCCAGCAGCGGCGCCTCCCAGTTGGAGTTGGCTCCGGGGGGGGCTGGGGGGCACCCAAAAATGGGGATTTGGGACCCAAAAATGGGGATTTGGAACCAAAAATGGGGATTTGGAACCAAAAATGGGGATTTGGAGCCTAAAAATTGGGATTTGAATCCCAAAAATGGGATTTGATCTGTAAAAATGGGGATTTGGAACCAAAAATGGGGAGTTGGGACCCAAAAATGGGGATTGGATCCCTAAAAATTGGGATTGGATCCCTAAAAATGACTTTTTTGCTGCTAAAATTGGGTTTTTTTCCCCCAAAATCGGGGTTTTTTTTCCCTAAAAGCCCCTTTTTCTCCCCCAAACTCAGTTTTTGCCCTAAATCCGCGTTTTTCCGCCCAGAATTCCCACCTGGCCCAGCAGCGGCGCCTCCCAGTTGGAGTTGGCTCCGGGGGGGGGCTGGGGGCACCCAAAAATGGGGAGTTGGGACCCAAAAATGGGGGTTTGGAACCAAAAATGGGGATTTGGGACCCAAAAATGGGGGTTTGGAACCAAAAATGGGGATTTGGGACCCAAAAATGGGGATTTGGGACCGAAAAATGGGGATCTGATCCCTAAAAAATGGGGTTTGGAGCCCAAAAATGGGGATTTTTAGCCCAAAATTGGGATTTGAATCCCAAAAATGGGATTTGATCTGTAAAAATGGGGTTTGGAGCCCAAAAATGGGGAGTTGGAACCAAAAAATGGGGATTTGGAACCAAAAAATGGGGATTGGATCCCTAAAAATGACTTTTTTGCTGCTAAAATTGGGGTTTTTCCCCCCAAAATCGGGGTTTTTTCCCCCAAGATCGGGTTTTTTTCCCTAAAAGCCCCTTTTTCTCCCCCAAACGCCGCTTTTGCCCTAAATCCGCGTTTTTCCGCCCAGAATTCCCACCTGGCCCAGCAGCGGCGCCTCCCAGTTGGAGTTGGCTCCGGGGGGGGGCTGGGGGCACCCAAAAATGGGGATTTGGGACCCAAAAATGGGGGTTTGGGACCCAAAAATGGGGATTTGGGAACCAAAAATGGGGATTTGGAGCCTAAAAATGACTTTTTTGCTGCTAAAATTGGGGTTTTTCCCCCCAAAATCGGGGTTTTTTCCCCCAAAATCGGGGTTTTTTCCCCCAAAATCGGGGGTTTTTTTCCCTAAAAGCCCCTTTTTCTCCCCCAAACGCCGCTTTTGCCCTAAATCCGCGTTTTTCCGCCCAGAATTCCCACCTGGCCCAGCAGCGGCGCCTCCCAGTTGGAGTTGGCTCCGGGGGGGGCTGGGGGGCACCCAAAAATGGGGATTTGGGACCCAAAAATGGGGGTTTGGAACCAAAAATGGGGATTTGGGACCCAAAAATGGGGATTGGATCCCTAAAAATGACTTTTTTGCAGCTAAAATCGGGGGTTTTCCCCCCAAAATCCGTTTTTTTTTCCCCCAAAATCGGGGGTTTTTTTCCCTAAAAGCCCCTTTTTCTCCCCCAAACTCAGTTTTTGCCCTAAATCCGCGTTTTTCCGCCCAGAATTCCCACCTGGCCCAGCAGCAGCGCCTCCCAGTTGGAGTTGGCGAAGGGGAGAATTTCCCGCTCCAGGTCGAAATATTTCTTCTTGCAGCAGACGCTGAGGTGGTAGAGGAGCAGGTGAGCCACGTCCACCCTGGGCCCGGGAAAACCCCCGGAATTGGGAGAAATTCCCGGGAAAATGGGAAAAAACGGGAAAAAACGGGAAAAAAATGGGAAAAAACGGGAAAAAAAACGGAGAGAAAACGTCAAAAAACGGGGAAAACACCAAAAAAAAGGGGGGGATGGAGGGTTTGGGGGGGAGGGGTGGGAATGGGGAAAGGTTGGGGGGGATTTGGGGAGGGGACCCCAAAAACTGGGAGAAATCCCAGGGGAAATGGGAAAAAACGGGAAAAAACGGGGAAAAAACGCGGAAAAAAGGGGAAAAAAAACGGAAAAAAAATGCGGGAAAAAATGGGGAGAAAACGTCAAAAATGGGGAAAACACCAAAAAAAAGGGGGGGATGGAGGGTTTGGGGGGGAGGGGTGGGAAAGGGAAAAGGTTGGGGGGGATTTGGGGAGGAATCCCCAAAAATTGGGAGGAATCCCCGGGAAAAAACGGGAAAAAATGGGAAAAAATGGGAAAAAACGGGAAAAAAAATGGAGAGAAAACGTCAAAAAATGGGGAAAACACAAAAAAAAGGGGGGGATGGAGGGTTTGGGGGGGTGGGGTGGGAAAGGGAAAAGGTAGGAGGGGGGTTGGGGGGGATTTGGGGGAGGGGACCCCAAAAATTGGGAGAAATCCCAGGGGAAATGGGAAAAAAACGGGAAAAACGGGGGAAAAATGGGGAGAAAACTTCAAAAATGGGGAAAACACCAAAAAAAAGGGGGGAAATGGAGGGTTTGGGGGGGTCGGGGTGGGAAAGGGAAAAGGTCGGGGGGGATTTGGGGGGGATTTGGGGGAGGGGACCCCAAAAATTGGGAGAAATCCCCGGGAAAATGGGAAAATCTGGGAAAAAATGGGGAAAAACGGGAAAAAAACGGGGAGAAAACGTCAAAAAACGGGGAAAACACCAAGAAAAAGGGGGGATGGAGGGTTTGGGGGGGAGGGGTGGGAAAGGGAAAAGGTCGGGGGGGGGTTGGGGGGGATTTGGGGGAGGGGACCCCAAAAACTGGGAGGAATCCCCGGGAAAATGGGGAAATCTGGGAAAAAACGGGGAAAAAACGGGAAAAAAAGGGGGGGAAAATGGGGAGAAAACGTCAAAAATGGGGAAAACACCAAAAAAAAGGGGGGGATGGAGGGTTTGGGGGGGAGGGGTGGGAAAGGGAAAAGGTTGGGGGGGATTTGGGGGAGGGGACCCCAAAAATTGGGAGAAATCCCCGGGAAAATGGGAAAATCTGGGAAAAACAGGGAAAAAACGGGAAAAACGGGGAAAAAATGGGGAGAAAACGTCAAAAATGGGAAAAACCCCCAAAAAGGGGGGGATGGAGGGTTTGGGGGAGCAGGATGAGAAAGGGAAAAGGTCGGGGGGGGTTTGGGAGAGGGGACCCCAAAAATTGGGAGGAATCCCCGGTAAAATGGGGAAAAAACGGGAAAAAAAACGGAGAGAAAACGTCAAAAAACGGGGAAAACACCAAAAAAAAGGGGGGGGGAATGGAGGGTTTGGGGGGGAGGGGTGGGAAAGGGAAAAGGTCGGGGGGGGGGGGTTGGGGGGGAACTGGGGGAGGGGACCCCAAAAATTGGGAGAAATCCCAAAAATTTGGGGGAAATCCTGCAAAAATGGGAAAAATGGGAAAAATTGGGGGGAAAACCCTAAAAAAGTGGGGAAAACACCAAAAAAAGGGGGGGAGGATGGAGGGTTTGGGGGGGAGGGGTGGGAAAGGGGAAAGGTCGGGGGGGGTTTGGAGGGGATTTGGGGGAGGGGACCCCAAAAATTGGGAGGAATCCCAAAAATTTGGGGGGAAATCCTGAAAAAGTGGGAAAATGGAAAAAAATGGGGGTTTGAGGGGTCCCGTGGGATTTGGGGGGGTCCTGTGGGGAATTTGGGGTGGTTTGGGGGGTTTGGGGTGGGTTTGGGAGGTTTGGGGTGGGTTTGGGGTGGTTTGGGGTGGTTTTGGGTGTTTTTGGGGGCATTTTGGGGTGGTTTTGGGAGGTTTGGGATGGTTTGGGGTGGTTTTGGGTGTTTTTGGGGGCATTTTGGGGTGGTTTTGGGAGGTTTGGGGTGGTTTGGGGTGGTTTTAGGCAGTTTTGGGGTGGTTTTGTGTGGTTTGGGGTGGTTTTGGGGTGGGTTTGGGGTGGGTTTGGGGTGGTTTTGTGTGGTTTGGGGTGGTTTTAGGCAGTTTTGGGGTGGTTTGGGGTGGTTTTGGGGTGGTTTTGGGGTGGGTTCGGGTGCTTTTGGGGTGGATTTTGGGTGGGTTTTGGGTGGTTTTGCTGAGATTTTGGGTGGTTTTAGGGTGGTTTGGGGTGTTTTTTGGGGCCTTTTGGGGTGGTTTTGCGGCGGTTTTGGGGTGTTTTGGGTGGCTTGGGGGTGGTTTGGGGTGGTTTTGGGGTGGTTTTGGGGTGGTTTTGGGGTGGTTTAGGGCGTTTTTGGGGTGGTTTTGGGGTTCTTGGGGGTGGTTTTGGGTGTTTTTTGGGTGTTTTTGGGAGGTTTTGGGGTGTTTTGGGGTGGTTTTGTGGTGGTTTGGGGTGTTCTGGGGTGGTTTGGGGTGATTTTGAGGTGGTTTTAGGGTGTTTTTGGGTGTTTTCGGGGTGTTTTGGGGTGGTCTTGGGCGTTTTGGGGTGCTTTTAGGCAGTTTTGGGGTGGTTTGGGGTGGTTTGGGGTGGTTTTGGGGTGATTTTGGGATGGTTTTGTGTGGTTTGGGGTGGTTTTAGGCAGTTTTGGGGTGGTTTGGGGTAGGTTTGGGGTGGGTTTGGGGTGGGTTTGTGTGGTTTGGGGTGGTCTTAGGTGGTTTTGAGGTGCTTGGGGGTGGTTTTGGGATGTTTTGGGGTGTTTTGGGGTGGTTTTGGGTGGTTTTGGGTCCCCCCTCACCAGCGCAGGGGGAGTCTCCTCACGCTCTCGGCCCCGCCCCGGCAGACGCTGCACTCAAAGACATAAAACCTGCAAAATCCCCCAAAATCCCCCCAAAATCAGCCCCAAATCCCCCAAATCCCCCAAAAATCCCCCCAAATCAACTAAAATCGCCCGAATCTGCCCCAAATCAGCCCTCAATCCCCCCAAAATCCCCCAAATCCCCCAAAAATTCCCCAAAATCAACAAAAATCCCCCAAATACCCCCAAATCAGCCCAAAATCCCCCAAAATCACCTAACATCACCCAAATCCACCCCAAATCCCCACAAATCACCCAAAAGCACCTAAAATCAACCCCAAATCATCCCAATCCCCCCCAAATCAACCCAAATCCACCCCAAATCTCCCCAAAATCCCCCCAAATCACCCCCAAATCACCCCAAAATCCCTCCACCCCCCAAACCCCCCCAAAATTCCCCCAGCCCCCCCAAATCCCCTCCAAAACCCCGAAATCCCCCCAAAATCCCCCCAAATCCCCCCAAATCCCCCCAACCTCCCCAAATCCCCCCAAAATCCCCTCAAATTCCCCCAAAAGCACCAAAAACCAACCCAAAATTGCCTCAATCCTCCCAAAATCCCCCCCAAAATCCCCCCAAATCACCCCAAATCCCCCCGAAAACCCCAATCCCCCCAAATTCCACCCAAAATCCCCCCAAATTACCCCAAAATCCCCTCAACTCAGCCCAAAATCCCCACAAAATCCCCACAAAATCCCCCAAAAATCCCCCAAATCCCCCCAAAATGCCCCAAAACGCCCCAAATCACCGGTCCCCGTAGAGCAGGGGCTTGCTGAGGCACTGGGTGCAGGCCTCGTGGAACCACTGGGAGCACTGGGAGCACTGGAGCATCTTCAGGTTCCAGCTGGGAGCGGAAAAACGGGAATTTGGGGGATTTGGGGAATTTTTGGGCGGATTTGGGGGGGGGTTGAGGGGGTTTGGGAGGGATTTGGGGGGGTTTGGGGGGGTTTAAGGGGGTTTGGGAGGGATTTTGGGGGGTTTTGGGGGGGTTTGAGGGGTCTGCTGGGAGCACTGGGAGCACTGGGAGCATCTTCAGGTTCCGGCTGGGCGTGGAAAAATGGGAATTTGGGGGATTTTGGGAATTTTTGGGAGGATTTGGGGGATTTTGGGAGGGGTTTGGGGGCGTTTGAGGGGTGCACTGGGAGCACTGGGAGCACTGGAGCATCCTCAGGTTCCAGCTGGGTGAGGAAAAACGGGAATTTGGGGGGGGATTTGGGGGATTTTGGGGGGGTTTGGGGGATTTTTGGGGGGTTTGGGGGGATTTGAGGGGGTTTGGGAGGGATTTTGGGGGGTTTGGCAGGGTTTGAGGGGTCTACTGGGAGCACTGGGAGCACTGGGAGCACTGGAGCATCTTCAGGTTTCAGCTGGGCGCGGAAAAATTGGAATTTGGGGGATTTGGGGGATTTTGGGTGGGTTTTGGGGGGTTTGAGGGGGTTTGGGAGGGATTTTGGGGCGGTTTGGCGAGGTTTTAGGGGTCTGCTGGGAGCACTGGGAGCACTGGAGCGTCTTCAGGTTCCAGCTGGGAGCGGAAAAACGGGAATTTGGGGTATTTGGGGAATTTGGGGGGGGTTTGGGGGTGATTTGGGGGGGTTGGGAGGGATTGGGGGGGGTTGGGGGGGCTTTAGGGGTCTACTGGGAGCACTGGGAGCACTGGAGCATCTTTAGGTTCCAGCTGGGAGCGGAAAAACGGGAATTTGGGGGGTTTGGGGAATTTTTGGGAGGATTTGGGGGGGGGTTGAGGGGGTTTGGGAGGGATTTGGGGGGGTTTGGGGGGGTTTGAGGGGGCTTGGGAGGGATTTTGGGGGGTTTTGGGGCGGTTTGAGGGGTTTACTGGGAGCACTGGGAGCACTGGAGCATCTTCGGGTTCCAGCTGGGCGCGGAAAAACGGGAATTTGGGGGATTTGGGGAATTTGGGAGGGGATTTGAGGGGGTTTGGGGGGGATTTTGGGGGGTTTGGGGGTTTGGGGTACTGGGAGCACTGGGAGCACTGGAGCATCTTCAGGTTCCAGCTGGGAGCGGAAAAACGGGAATTTGGGGGGTTTGGGGGATTTTTGGGGGGATTTGGGGGTTTTGAGGGGTCCCAGTTTTGGGCGGACTTGGGGCAGTTTTGGCGCTGTTCCTGCTGGGGTTTTTTGGGGAATTTCAGGAATATTTTGGGAATATTTTGGGCTATTTTGGGGCTATTTGGGGCTATTTTGGGTGGGGTTTTTTTGGGAATTTCAGGAATTTCGGGAATTCTGGGATACTCACTGCCCGGGCCCGCCGCAGTAGCAGTAGCAGTGCTGGAGGTTGTGCAGGTGGGAATTTGGGGTGATTTGGGGCACTTTTGGGGCTATTTTGGGTGGGGTTTTTTTGGGAATTTCAGGAATTTCGGGAATTCTGGGATACTCACTGCCCGGGCCCGCCGCAGTAGCAGGGGCAGTGCTGGAGGTTGTGCAGGTGGGAATTTGGGGTGATTTGGGGCACTTTTGGGGCCATTTGGGGCTATTTTGGGTGGGGTTTTTTTGGGAATTTCAGGAATTTCAGGAAATCTGGGAATTCTGGGATACTCACTGCCCGGGCCCGCCGCAGTAGCAGTAGCAGTGCTGGAGGTTGTGCAGGTGGGAATTTGGGGTGATTTGGGGCACTTTTGGGGCCATTTGGGGCTATTTTGGGTGGGGTTTTTTTGGGAATTTCAGGAATTTCAGGAAATCTGGGAATTCTGGGATACTCACTGCCCGGGCCCGCCGCAGTAGCAGTGGCAGTGCTGGAGGTTGTGCAGGTGGGAATTTGGGGTGATTTGGGGCTATTTTGGGGCTATTTTGGGTGGGGGTTTTTTTGGGAATTTCAGGAATTTCGGGAATTTCGGGAATTCTGGGAATTCCGGGATACTCACTGCCCGGGCCCGCCGCAGTAGCAGTAGCAGTGCTGGAGGTTGTGCAGGTGCGGGGGGTCCCAGTCCAGGGCCCCCAGGGCGTACGGCAGCACCGACTTCATGCGCAGCATGGCCCGAGCCTGCGGGCCCCGGCGCAGGGCCCCGCCCCGCTGGGAACGACAGCCGGAGTTACCGCCGGAATTGGCGCCGGGAACAGCGGGAATTACAGCCGGAAAACAGCCGGGAACAGTGGGAATTACCGCCGGAATTAGCGCCGGGAACAGCGGGAATTACAGCCGGAAAACAGCCGGGAACAGCGGGAATTACAGCCGGAATTAGCACCGGGAACAGCGGGAATTACAGCCGGAAAACAGCCGGGAACAGTGGGAATTACAGCCGGAATTAGCGCCGGGAACAGCGGGAATTACAGCCGGAAAACAACCGGGAACAGTGGGAATTACAGCCGGAATTAGCACCGGGAACAGCGGGAATTACAGCCGGAAAACAGCCGGGAACAGCGGGAATTACAGCCGGAATTAGCGCCGGGAACAGCGGGAATTACAGCCGGAAAACAACCGGGAACAGTGGGAATTACAGCCGGAATTACAGCCGGAATTAGCGCCAGGAACAGCGGGAATTACAGCCGGAAAACAACCGGGAACAGCGGGAATTACAGCCGGAATTAGCGCCAGGAACAGCGGGAATTACAGCCGGAAAACAACCGGGAACAGTGGGAATTACCACAGGAATTACAGCCGGAATTACAGCAGGGAAACAGTGGGAAAACAGCCGGGAACAGCCGGAATTACAGCGGGAAAACAACTGGGAACAGTGGGAATTACCGCTGGAATTACCACCGGAATTAGCGCCGGGAACAGCGGGAATTACCACAGGAATTACAGCCGGAATTACAGCCGGGAAACAGCGGGAAAACAGCCGGGAACAGCCGGAATTACAGCGGGAAAACAGCCGGGAGCAGCCGGGAACAGCAGGAATTACCGCTGGAATTACCGCCCGGAACAGCCGGGAACAGCTGGAATTACAGCGGGAACAGTGGGAATTACAGCAAGAAAACAGCCGGGAACAGCTGGGAACAGCGGGAATTACAGCCAGAATTACAGCCGGAATTACAGCCGGAATTACCACCAGGAAACAGCTGGGAACAGCTGGGAACAGCGGGAATTACCGCCAGAATTACAGCCGGAATTACCACCGGGAAACAGCCGGAATTACAGCGGGAAAACAGCCAGGAACAGCTGGGAACAGCAGGAATTACAGCCGGAATTACAGCCGGGAACAGCGGGAATTACCACAGGAATTACAGCCGGAATTACCACCAGGAAACAGCTGGGAACAGCTGGGAACAGCGGGAAAGCAGCCAAAAACCAGTGGGAATTACAGCCGGAAAACAGCAGGAAAACAGCGGGAACAGTGGGATTACAGAGGGAATTACAGCCAGAACAGCTGGAATTACAGCCGGAATTACAGCGGGAACAGCGGGAATACAGCCGGAATTACAGCGGGATCAGTGGGATTACAGCGGGAATTACAGCCAGAACAGATGGAATTACAGCAGGAATTACAGCAGGATTACAGCCAGAAAATTACAGTGGGAACAGCGGGAATTACAGCAGGAATTAACGTGGGATTACAGCGGGAATTACAGCTGGAGAACAGCCAGAAACCAGCGGGAATTACAGCTGGAATTACAGCAGGAAAACAGCCGGAAAACAGCCGGAATTACAGCAGGAATTACAGCTGGAATTACAGCAGGAAAACAGCCGGAAAACAGCCGGAATTACAGCAGGAATTACAGCCGGGAACAGTGGGAAAACAGCCGGAATTACAGCGGGAATTACAGCTGGAGAACAGCCAGAAAACAGAGGGATTACAGCCAGAAAACAGCCGGAAAACAGCCGGAATTACAGCTGGAATTACAGCCGGAATTACAGCAGAAAAACAGAAGGATTATAGCAGGAAAACAACTGGAAAACAGCCGGAATTACAGCAGGAATTCCAGCGGGAAAACAGCCAGAAAACAGAGGGATTACAGCCAGAAAACAGCCGGAAAACAGCCAGAATTACAGCAGGAATTACAGCCGGGAACAGCGGGAAACCAGCCAAGAAACAGCCGGGAAATGGACGGAAAACAGCAGGAGAACAGCGGGAATTAATGGGAATTACCAGCGGAAAACAGCGGGAATTACAGCCGGGAACAGCGGGAGAACAGCCGGAATTCCAGTGGGAATTAATGGAAATTACAGCAGGAAAACACTGGGAGAACAGCCGGAATTCCAGCCGGAATTAATGGGAATTACCAGCAGGAAAAGAGCTGGAATTACAGCGGGAAAACAGCCGGAATTCCAGCGGGAATTCCAGCGGGAATTAACAGGAATTACAGCCAGAATTAGAGCAGGAAAACCCCAGGAATTCCTGGGAGTTACAGTGGGAATTACTGGGAATTCCAGCCAGAAAACAACGGGAATTCCATCTGGAAAACAGTGGGAAAACAGCGGGAATTAACGGGAATTAACCGGAATTACAGGGGGAAAACAGCGGGAAAACAGCGGCACTTTACGGGAATTACCGGGAATTACAGCGGGAGAACAGTGGGAAAACATTGGGAATTACAGTGGGAATTACAGTGGGAAAACAGCCGGAATTCCAGCGGGAATTAACTGGAATTACAGCAGGAACAGCAGGAATTACAGCAGGAATTACACTGGGAAAACCGTGGGAAAAGAGCGGGAATTCCAGCGGGAATCAACGGGAATTCCAGCCAGAAAACAGCCGGAATTCCATCTGGAAAACAGCAGGAATAGAGTGGCAATTACAGCAGGAAAACAGCCAGAATTCCAGCAGGAATTATTGGGAATTCCAGCCAGAAAACAGCGGGAATTCCATCCGGAAAACAGTGGGAAAACAGCGGCACTTTATGGGAATTACCGGGAATTACAGCGGGAGAACAGTGGGAAAACATTGGGAATTACAGTGGGAATTACAGCGGGAAAACAGCCGGAATTCCAGTGGGAATTAACTGGAATTACAGCAGGAATTACACTGGGAAAACCGTGGGAAAAGAGCGGGAATTCCAGCGGGAATCAACGGGAATTCCAGCGGGAATTAACAGGAATTCCAGCCCGAATTCCAGCAGGAAAACCCCAGGAATTACTGGGAATTCCAGCGGGAATTCCAACCGGAAAACAACGGGAATTCCAGCCAGAATTCCAGCTGGAAAACAGCGGGAAAACAGCGGGAAAACAGCTGGAATTAATGGGAATTCCAGCGGGAATTAACGGGAATTACAGCCGGAATTAGAGCAGGAACAGCGGGAATTACACTGGGAAAACAGCGGGAAAAGAGCGGGAATTCCAGCGGGAATTAACGGGAATTCCAGTGGGAATCAACAGGAATTCCAGCCGGAATTAGAGCAGGAAAACCCCAGGAATTACTGGGAGTTACAGTGGGAATTACTGGGAATTCCAGCAGGAATTGGTGGGGAAACACCGGGAATTACAGTGGGAATTAATGGGAAAACAGCAGGAAAACAGCGGGAATTCCAGCGGGAATTCCAGCGGGAATTAACGGGAATTAACCGGAATTACAGGGGAAAACCAGCGGCACTTTACGGGAATTACCGGGAATTACAGCGGGAGAACAGTGGGAAAACAGCGGGAATTACACTGGGAACTAACCGGAATTACAGTGGGAATTACAGCAGGAAAACAGCGGGAATTACAGCGGGAATGAATGGGAATTACAGCGGGAATGAATGGGAATTACAGCGGGAATTAACCGGAATGACAGTGGGAAAACAGCCGGAAAACAGCCGGAATCAACGGGAATTACAATGGGAATGAACGGGAATTCCAGCCGGAAAACAGCGGGAATTCCAGCGGGAAAAGAGCAGGAATTCCAGCGGGAATCAACAGGAATTACACCGGGAATTCCAGCAGGAAAACCCCAGGAATTACTGGGAGTTACAGCGGGAATTCCAACCGGAAAACAACGGGAATTCCAGCCAGAATTCCAGCTGGAAAACAGCGGGAAAACAGCGGGAAAACAGCTGGAATTAATGGGAATTCCAGCGGGAATTAACGGGAATTCCAGCCGGAATTAGAGCAGGAAAACCCCAGGAATTACTGGGAGTTACAGCGGGAATTACTGGGAATTCCAGCGGGAATTGGTGGGGAAACACCGGGAATTCCAGTGGGAATTAATGGGAAAACAGCAGGAAAACAGCAGGAAAACAGTGGGAATTACAGTGGGAATTCCAGCGGGAATTAACGGGAATTCCACCGGGAAGCAATGGGAAAACAGCGGGAATTCCAGCGGGAATTAACGGAAATTACAGCCAGAATTCCAGCAGGAAAACCCCAGGAATTACTGGGAATTCCAGCAGGAATTCCAACAGGAAAACAGCAGGAAAACAGCAGGAAAACAGCTGGAATTAATGGGAATTACAGCAGGAACAGCGGGAATTCCAGCGGGAATTCCAGCGGGAATCAACGGAAATTACAGCCAGAATTCCAGCAGGAAAACCCCAGGAATTCCTGGGAGTTCCAGCGGGAATTACTGGGAATTCCAGCCAGAAAACAGCGGGAGAACAGCCGGAATTCCAGCGGGAATTGGTGGGGAAACACCGGGAATTCCAGCGGGAATCAGCGGAATTCCAGAGGGAATTCCACCGGGATTGATGGGATTGGGGGCGGGGGAGGGAAAACCTGGAATGGGGGTGCGGAAATGGGGGAAAAATGAGAATTTTGGGGGCCCTAAAAGTG
This sequence comes from Aphelocoma coerulescens, assembly GCF_041296385.1. Classification (NCBI taxonomy): domain Eukaryota; kingdom Metazoa; phylum Chordata; class Aves; order Passeriformes; family Corvidae; genus Aphelocoma; species Aphelocoma coerulescens. The sequence continues at coordinate 261,927 of NW_027183535.1, forward strand.
GGAATTTTGGGGCCTAAAAATGGAAATTTTGGGCCTAAAAATGGGAACTTTGGGGCCTAAAAATGGGAAATTTTGGGCCCTTAAAAATGGGAATTTTGACCCCCTAAAAATGGGAATTTTGGGCCCTTAAAAATGAGAAATTTGGGGGCCCTAGAAATGGGAATTTTGGGCCTAAAACTGGGAAATTTGGACCCCTAAAAATGGGAAATTTTGGGCCTAAAAATGGGAATTTTGGGCCCCTAAAACTGGGAATTTTGGACACCTAAAAATGGGAATTTTGGGCCCCTAAAAATGGGAATTTTGGACCCCCAAAAATTGGAAATCTGGACAGCTAAAACTGGGAATTTTGGACCCTAAAACTGGGAATTTTTGACCCTAAATTGGGGTTGCATCCCAAAAAAATGAGTTGCGATCCCAAAATTGGGAATTGCAGCCGAAAATCCTGGGATTTTGGATCCTAAAGCGGCGTTTTGGGGCCAATTCCTGGGATTTCGGGCCCCAAAGGCGCCGATTTTTCCCTCTGGGAGCCTCCCCCGGGGCGGCACCTGGGGAATCCCGGCCGGAATGTCGGGAATTCCGGGAATTCCGGGAATTCCTCCGCCCTCACCTTGGTGGCCACGGCGAAGACGCAGCGGCGGCAGCTCCAGGGGCCGGGCCCGCCGGGGGGAGGGGGCACGTGGCAGCGCTGGTGGTACGCTGGGAAAGCGGGAATTCCGCAATTCCCGGCAAATCCCGGCAATTCCCGGCAATTCCCTCAATCCGGGGCCTTTCCCAGCCCTTTGCCCGCCGTTATTCCCTCTCAAAATCCCATTTTCCCCCCTGGTTTCCCCCCTTTTTCCTCCATTTCCCCCTCATTTTCCCCCATTTTCCCCCAGTTTTCCCCATTTCCCCCCATTTTTCCCATTCCCCCCCCATTTTTCCCCCTTTTTCCCCATTTTTCCCCCTTTTTCCCCATTTTTCCCCATTTTCCCCCATTTTCCAGGGCATTTCCCCACTTTTCCCACCCCCATTCCCATTTCCCCCAGTTTTCCCCATTTTCCCCCAGTTTTTCCTGCTTTTCCCCTCACTTTTTCCCCATTTTTCCCCCATTTCCCCCAGTTTTTCCCATTTCCCCTCCCGTTTTTCCCATTTCCCCCCATTTTTCCCATTTTCCCCCCAGGTTTTCCCAGTTTCCCCCATTTTTCCCCACTTTTCCCATGCCCATCCCCCATTTTCCCACCCAAATCCCACTTTTTCCCCATTTTCCCCCAATTTTTCCCCATTTTCCCCCAATTTTTCCCCATTTTTCCCATTTCCCCCCCATTTTTCCCCCATTTTCCCCATTTTTCCCCCCATTTTCCCCATTTTTCCCCATTTTTCCCCATTTTCCAGGCGATTTCCCCACTTTTCCCACCCCCATTCCCATTTTCCCCATCCCCCCCACCCCCAATCCCCAAATTTCCCCATTTCCCTCCCAATCCTCCCCCAATTCCCGGCAATTCCCTCAATCCGGGGCCTTTCCCAGCCCTTTGCCCGCCGTTATTCCCCCCAAAATCCCATTTTCCCCCCGTTTTCCCCCCTTATTTCCACCATTTTCCCCCAGTTTTCCCCAGTTTTTCCCATTTTCCCCCCAGTTTTTCCCATTTTTCCCCCCAATTTTTCCCATTTTTTCCCCATTTTCCCCAATTATTCCCCAATTATTCCCCATTTTCCCCCATTTTCCAGGGCATTTCCCCACTTTTCCCACCCCCATTCCCATTTCCCCCATTTTTTCCCATTTTTCCCCAGTTTCCCCCACTTTTCCCCACTTTTCCCATGCCCATCCCCCGTTCTCCCACCCAAATCCCACTTTTCCCCCATTTTCCCCCATTTTCCCCCAGTTTTCCCCGTTTTCCCCCCATTTTTCCCATTTCCCCCCATTTTTCCCACCCTTTTCCCATTTTTCCCGCTCCTCCCGCCCTTTTTTCCCACTTTTCCCCCCCTTTTCCCACCTCCAGCCCCCATTTTCCCACCCAAACCCTGGTTTTTCCCCAGTTTTTCCCATTTCCCCCCATTTTTTCCCATTTTCCCCTCAGTTTTTCCCATTTTTGCCCCTTTTTTCATGTTTTTCCCCCCATTTTCCCCTGTTTTTCCCACCTTTCCTGCCTCTCCCGCTCTCCTGGTTTTTCCCCGTTTTTCCCCATTTTTCCCCCAGTTTTTCCCCATTTTTCCCCCAATTTTTCCCATTTTCCCCCCAGTTTTCCCCCTTTTCTCCCCCATTTTCCCCCATTTCCCCCTTTTTCTCCCCCGCTTTTCCCGTTTTTTCCCCATTTTCCCCCTTTTCTCCTCCGTTTTTCCCCTCTTTTCCCATTTTTCCCTGTTTCCCCCGTTTCCCCAGTTTTTTCCCATTTTTCCCCCTTTTTTCCCCATTTTTCCCCCGTTTCCCCCCGTTTTCCCCTCTGTTCCCACTCTCCTGTTTTCCCCCCGTTTTTCCCCATTTTTCCCCCGGTTTTTCCCTGTTTTTTCCTGGTTTTCCCTCTTTTCCCGTTTTACCCCGTTCTTCCCCCGTTTTTCTGCGTTTTCCCCCTTTTCTCCCCCGTTTCTCCCTGTTTTTTCCCCGTTTTTCCCTCTTTTCCCACTCTCCCGTTCTACCCCCGTTCTTCCCCCATTTTTCCCCAATTTTCCCCGTTTTCCCCCGTTTCTCCCCCGTTTTTCCCCTCTTTTCCCATTTTTCCCTGCTTCCCCCATTTTCCCGTTTTTTCCCGTTTTTCCCCTTTTTTCCCTGTTTCCCCCCGTTTTTCCCTCTGTTCCCACTCTCCTGTTTTCCCCCCGTTTTTCCCCATTTTCCCCCTTTTTTCCCATTTTTTTCCTGTTTTTTCCCCTTTTTCTCTCTTTTCCCGCTCTCCCATTTTACCCCCGTTCTTCCCCCGTTTTTCCCCGTTTCTCCCTGTTTTCCCCATTTTTTCCCTGTTTTTTCCCGTTTTTCCCTCTTTTCCCACTCTCCCGTTTTATCCCCGTTTTACCCCTCTTCTTCCCCCGGTTTTCCCCATTTTTCCCCATTTTCCCCCGTTTCTCCCCCGTTTTACCCCTCTTTTTCCCTTTTTCCCTGCTTCCCATTTTCCCATTTTCCCGTTTTTCCCCCTTTTTTCCCCGTTTTTCCCCCGTTTTACCCCTCTTCTTCCCCCGGTTTTCCCCATTTTTCCCCATTTCCCCTCATTTTCCCCCGTTTCTCCCCCGTTTTTTCCCTCTTCTCCCCTTTTTCCCTGCTTCCCCCATTTTCCCGTTTTTCCCCGTTTTTCCCCGTTTTTCCCCCGTTTCCCCCCGTTTTTCCCTCTGTTCCTGCTCTCCTGTTTTCCCCCCATTTTCCCCCCGTTTTTCCCCATTTTTTCCCCGTTTTTTCCCTGTTTTTTCCCGTTTTTCCCTCTTTTCCCGCTCTCCCGTTTTACCCCCGTTCTTCCCCCGTTTTACCCCTCTTCTTCCCCCGTTTTTCCCCATTTTTTCCCTTTTTTCCCCGTTTTCTCCCTGTTTTTTTCTGTTTTTCCCTCTTTTCCCACTCTCCCGTTCTACCCCCGTTCTTCCCCCGGTTTTCCCCATTTCCCCCCATTTCCCCCCGTTTCTCCCCCGTTTTTCCCCTCTTTTCCCATTTTTCCCTGCTTCCCCCATTTTCCCGTTTGTTTCCCATTTTTTCCCGTTTTTCCCCGTTTCCCCCGTTTCCCCCCGTTTTTCCCTCTGTTCCCACTCTCCTGTTTTCCCCCCGTTTTTCCCCATTTTTCCCCTTTTTTCCCATTTTTCCCCCGGTTTTTCCCTGTTTTTTCCTGGTTTTCCCTCTTTTCCCGTTTTACCCCCTTCTTCCCCCGTTTTTCCCCGTTTTCCCCCTTTTTTCCCCGTTTCTCCCATTTTTTCCCCGTTTTTCCCCTGGTTTTTCCCGTTTTTCCCTCTTTTCCCGCTCTCCCGTTTTCCCCCCGTTCTTCCCCCGTTTTTCCGCGTTTTCCCCGTTTTCCCCCTTTTCTCCCCCGTTTTTTCCCCATTTTCCCCATTTTCCCCCGTTTCTCCCCCGTTTTTTCCCTCTTCTCCCCTTTTTCCCTGCTTCCCCCATTTTCCCGTTTTTCCCCGTTTTTCCCCCGTTTCCCCCCGTTTTTCCCGTTTTTCCCTCTGTTCCCACTCTCCTGTTTTCTCCCCGTTCTCCCCCCGTTTTTCTCCATTTTTCCCCCGTTTTTCCCCTGTTTTTTCCCGTTTTTCTCTCTTTTCCCGCTCTCCCATTTTATCCCCGTTCTTCCCCCGTTTTACCCCTCTTCTTCCCCCGGTTTTCCCCATTTTCCCCCATTTTCCCCCGTTTTCCCCCGTTTTTCCCCTTTTCCCATTTTTCCCTGCTTCCCCCATTTTCCCGTTTTTTCCCATTTTTCCCTTTTCCCCCCCCGTTTTCCCCGTTTCCCCCCGTTTTTCCCTCTGTTCCCACTCTCCTCTTTTTCCCCCGTTTTTCCCTCTTTTCCCGTTTTTCCCTGTTTCCCCATTTTCCCCCGTTTTTTCCCCATTTTCCCCTCTGTTCCCACCCTCCTCTTTTTCCCCCGTTTTTTCCCCGTTTTTCCCCATTTTTCCCCATTTTTCCCTCTGTTCCCACTCTCCTCTTTTTCCCCCGTTTTTCCCCCGTTTTTTCCCCATTTTCCCCGGTTTTCCCTCTTTTCCCGCTTTCCCGGTTTTTCCCGGTTCCTCCCGGCGCTCGCCGTTCCCTCACCGTGCCCGCATTTCCCGCACCGAACCAGCGAATTCCCGCCGTTCTGGCGATTCCCGCCGTTCCCGGCATTCCCGGAATTCCCGGAATTCCCGCCGTTCTGGCCGTTCCCGCCGTTCCGGCCGTTCCCGCCATTCCCGGCATTCCCAGGATTCCGGCCGTTCCCGGCATTCCCGGAATTCCCGGAATTCCCTCCGTTCCCGCCGTTCCCGCCGTTCCCGCCGTTCCCGCCGTTCCCGCCGCAGACGCAGCACGAGGGCTCCTCCCCCGGCACGGCCGCTGGGGGGCGCCAAGAGCCCAGCCCGCGTTAATCACCCGCTAATGAATCACCCGATAATTAATGACCCCGCTAATTAATGACCCCGCTAATGAATCACCCGATAATTAATGACCCCGCTGATTAATGACCCCGCTAATGAATCACCCGCTCATTAATGACCCCGCTAATTAATGACCCCGCTAATAAATCACCCGCTAATTAATGACCCCGCTAATTAATGACCCCGCTAATAAATCACCCGCTAATTAATGACCCCGCTAATGAATCACCCGCTCATTAATGACCCCGCTAATTAATGACCCCGCTAATAAATCACCCGCTAATTAATGACCCTGCTAATGAATCACCCGCTCATTAATGACCCCGCTAATTAATCACCCGCTCATTAATGACCCCGCTAATTAATGACCCCAGTAATGAATCACCCGCTCATTAATGACCCCGCTAATTAATGACCCCGCTAATGAATCACCCGCTAATTAATGACCCGCTAATTAATGACCCCAGTAATGAATCACCCGCTAATTAATGACCCGCTAATGAATGACCCCAGTAATGAATCACCCGCTAATTAATGACCCGCTAATGAATGACCCCGCTAACGAATCACCCGCTAATTAATGATCCGCTAATGAATGACCCCGCTAATGAATCACCCGCTAATTAATGACCCGCTAATGAATAACCCCAGTAATGAATGACCCCGCTAATGAATCACCCGCTAATTAATGAACCACTAATTAATGACCCCAGTAATGAATGACCCAATAATGAATGACCCCAGTAATGAATCACCCGCTAATTAATGACCCGATAATGAATGACCCCGCTAACGAATCACCCTGCTAATGAATCACCCCGCTAATGAATGACCCCAGTAATGAATGACCCGCTAATGAATGACCCCGCTAATTAATGACCCTGCTATTGAATCACCCTGCGAATGAATGACCCCGCTAATTAATGACCACGCTAATGAATGACACCACTAATGAATGACACCGCTAACGAATGACCCCGCTAATAAATCATCCTGCTAATGAATGATGCCGCTAATAAATGACCCCACTAATGAACGACCCCGCTAATGAATCACCCCGCTAATTGATGATCCCCTAACGAATCACCCGCTAATGAATGACCCCGCTAATGAATCACCCGCTAATGAATCACCCGCTAATGAATCATCCCGCTAACGAATGACCCCGCTAATGAATGACCCCACTAATGAATGACCCACTAATTAATGACCCCACTAATGAATGACCCCGCTAACGAATGACCCACTAATGAATGACCTCGCTAATGAATGACCCCGCTAATGAATGACCCACTAATTAATGGTCCCGCTAATTAATGACCCCACTAAAGATCACCCACTAATGAATGACCCCGCTCATGAATGACCCTGCTAATGAATCACCTGCTAACGAATGACCCCGCTAATTAATGACCCGCTAATGAATGACCCCGCTAATGAGTGACCCCGCTAATGAATGACCCCGCTAAGTAATGACCTCGCTAATGAATGACCCCGCTAATGAATGACCCCCCTAATGAATGACCCTGCTAACGAATGACCCCGCTAATGAATGACAGTGCTAATGAATGACCCACTAATGAATCACCCGCTAATGAGTGACCCCGCTAATGAGTGACCCCGCTAATGAATGACCCCAGTAATGAGTGACCCCACTAATGAGTGACCCCGCTAATGAATGACCCCGCTAATGAGTGACCCCGTTAATGAATGACCCCAGTAATGAGTGACCCCACTAATGAGTGACCCCGCTAATGAATGACCCCGCTAATGAGTGACCCTGCTAATTAATGACCCGCTAATGAGTGACCCCACTAATGAGTGACCCTGCTAATGAATGACCCCGCTAACGAATGACCCCGCTAATGAGTGACCCCGTTAATGAGTGACCCCACTAATGAATGACCCCACTAATGAGTGACCCTGCTAATGAGTGACCCCGTTAATGAGTGACCCCGCTAATGAGTGACCCTGCTAATGAATGACCCCACTAATGAGTGACCCCACTAATGAGTGACCCCACTAATGAATGACAATGCTAATTAATGACCCCACTAATGAGTGACCCCGCTAATGAATGACCCCGCTAATGAGTGACCCTGCTAATTAATGACCCGCTAATGAATGACCCCACTAATGAGTGACCCCGCAAATTAATGTCCCCGCTAATGAAGGACCCCACTAATGAATGATCCCACTAACGAATGACCCACTAATTAATGACCCCGCTAATAAATCACCCTGCTAATGAGTGACCCCGTTAATGAGTGACCCTGCTAATGAGTGACCCCGCTAATGAGTGACCCCGTTAATGAGTGACCACGCTAATGAGTGACCCCGCTAATTAATGACCCCACTAATGAGTGACCCCGCTAATGAATGACAATGCTAATGAGTGACCCCGCTAATTAATGACCTGCTAATGAATGACCCCACTAATGAGTGACCCCGCTAATGAATGACCCCACTAATGAGTGACCCTGCTAATGAATGACCCCGCTAATGAATGACCCCGCTAATGAATGACCCCGCTAATGAGTGACCCCGCTAATGAGTGACCCCGCTAATGAATGACCCCGCTAATTAATGACCCCACTATTGAATCACCCCGTTAATTAATGACCCCACTAATGAGTGACCCCGCTAATGAATGACCCCGCTAATGAATGACAATGCTAATGAGTGACCCCGCTAATTAATGACCCGCTAATGAATGACCCCACTAATGAGTGACCCTGCTAATGAGTGACCCCGTTAATGAGTGACCCCGCTAATGAATGTCCCCGCTAACGAGCGGCCCGGCCCCCCACCGGGGCTGATGTCCTTCCAGAGCACGAAGAACTGGGAATTGTCCTCGAATTGGATCAAACAGCCCCGGCGGGAGGGGTCCACCTGCGGAGAGGGGGAGGGGCTGGGGGGATTTGGGGGATTTGGGGGGGATTTGGGGGATTTGGGGGGATTTGGGGGGGATTTGGGGGATTTGGGGGGAGTTTGGGGGATTTCGGGGGGACTTGGGGGGATTTGGGGGGATTTTGGGGGATTTGGGGGGAGTTTGGAGGAGTTTGGGGGAGTTTGGGGGATTTGGGGGGATTTCAGGGGGATTTGGGGGGATTTGGGGGAGATTTGGGGGAGTTTGGGGGAGTTTGGGGGATTTGGGGGGATTTCGGGGGGATTTGGGGGAATTTGGGGGATTTGGGGGATTTGGGGGGACTTTTGGGGAGATTTGGGGGATTTGGGGGAATTTGGGGGATTTGGGGGGAGTTTGGGGGATTTGGGGGAATTTGGGGGGAATTTGGGTGATTTGGGGGGAGTTTGGGGGATTTGGGGGAATTTGGGGGGACTTTTGGGGAGCTTTGGGGGGATTTGGGGGGAGTTTGGGGGAAATTTGGGGGAGATTTGGGGGATTTGGGCGGATTGGGGGGACTTTTGGGGAGATTTGGGGGGAATTTGGGGAAATTTGGAGTAGTTTGGGGGATTTGGGGGGGATTTGGGGGGAATTCGGGGGGATTTGGGGGAATTTGGGGGATTTGGGGGATTTGGGGGGACTTTTGGGGAGATTTGGGGGATTTGGGGGAATTTGGGGGATTTGGGGGGAGTTTGGGGGATTTGGGGGAATTTGGGGGGAATTTGGGGGATTTGGGGGGAGTTTGGGGGATTTGGGGGATTTGGGGGGACTTTTGGGGAGATTTGGGGGATTTGGGGGGAATTTGGGGGGAATTTGGGGGATTTGGGGGGATTTGGGCGGATTGGGGGGACTTTTGGGGAGATTTGGGGGGGATTTGGGGAAATTTGGAGTAGTTTGGGGGATTTGGGGGGATTTGGGGGGAGTTTGGGGGATTTGGGGGAATTTGGGGGGATTTGGGGGAGATTTGGGGGAGTTTGGGGGATTTGGGGGAGTTTGGGGGATTTGGGGGGATTTGGGGGGATTTGGGGGACTTTTGGGGAGCTTTGGGGGGGATTTGGGGAAATTTGGAGTAGTTTGGGGGATTTGGGGGGATTTGGGGGGAGTTTGGGGGATTTGGGGGAATTTGGGGGATTTGGGGGGATTTCGGGGGATTTGGGATTTGGGGGGATTTAGAGGGAATTTGGGGGGATTTGGGGGAGATTTGGGGGAGTTTGGTGGATTTGGGGGGGATTTGGGGGGAATTTGGGGGGAATTTGGGGGATTCGGGGGGATTTGGGGGAGATTGGGGGATTTGGGGGGAATTTGGGGTATTTGCAGGGGATTTTGCAGGATTTCAGGAGATTTTGGGGGGATTTGGGGGTATTTTGGTGGGATTTGGGGGGGGTTGGGGGATTTTGGGGGGATTTAGGGTGGATTTGGGGGATTTAGGGGATTTGGGGGTAATTTGGGAGAATTTCAGGGGGATTTGGGGGCATTTGCGGGGGATTTCAAGGGGATTTCAGGGGGATTTTAAGGGATTTGGGGGGCTTGGGAATTTGGGGGGAGTTTGGGGGGATTTTAGGGGAGTTTGGAGGAATCTGGGGAGGATTTGGCGGAAATTTTGGGAATTTGGGCAATTTTGGGGGGAATTTTTGAGAGATTTGGGGGCGGTTTAAAGGAATTTTGGGGACTTGGGATTTGGGGGGAATCTGGGGAATTTTGGTGGGATTTGGGGGGAATTTGGGGCATTTGGGGGGAATGAGGGGGGATTTGGGGTTGGACTTTGGGGTATTTTGGGATTTGCGAAGGGTTTGGGGGGATTTGGGGGGAATTTGGGGCATTTGGGGGGAATTAGGGGGGATTCGAGGGAAATTTGGGGGGATTTGGGGGGAATTTGGGGGGATTTGGGGTTGGACTTTGGGGTATTGTGGCATTTGGGAAGGGTTTGGGGGGGATTTGGGAGGCTCTGGAAGGGTTTTAGGGGGAGTTGGGGGGATTTGGGGCAGGAATTTGGGGGATTGGGGGAATTTTGGGGCCGGTTTAGGGGGATTTGGGGGCTTGGGGAGGGGTTTGGGGCTGGTTTAGGGGCGGTTTGGGGCCGGTTTGGGCTGGTTTGGGGCCGGTTTGGGCTGGTTTGGGGCGGTTTAGGGCTGATTTGGGGCCAGCTTGGGGCCGGTTTAGGGCCGGTTTGGGGCCGGTTTGGGCTGGTTTGGGGCTGGTTTGGGGCTGGTTTGGGGCCGGTTTGGGGCTGGTTTGGGGCCGGTTTAGGGCTGATTTGGGGCCAGCTTGGGGCCAGTTTGGGCCGGTTTGGGGCCGGTTTGGGGCTGGTTTAGGGCCGGTTTGGGGCTGGTTTAGGGCTGGTTTGGGGCCGGTTTGGGGCTGGTTTAGGGCCGGTTTGGGGCTGGTTTAGGGCCGGTTTGGGGCTGGTTTAGGGCTGGTTTGGGCCGGTTTAGGGCCGGTTTGGGGCTGGTTTAGGGCTGGTTTGGGCTGGTTTAGGGCCGGTTTGGGGCTGGTTTAGGGCCGGTTTAGGGCTGGTTTAGGGCCGGTTTGGGGCTGGTTTAGGGCTGGTTTGGGGCCGGTTTGGGGCCGGTTTGGGGCTGGTTTAGGGCCGGTTTGGGGCCGGTTTAGGGCTGGTTTAGGGCCGGTTTGGGGCTGGTTTAGGGCTGGTTAGGGCTGGTTTAGGGCCGGTTTGGGGCTGGTTTAGGGCTGGTTTGGGGCCGGTTTGGGGCTGGTTTAGGGCTGGTTTGGGCCGGTTTAGGGCCGGTTTGGGGCTGGTTTAGGGCCGGTTTGGGGCCGGTTTAGGGCTGGTTTAGGGCCGGTTTGGGGCTGGTTTAGGGCTGGTTTGGGGCTGGTTTAGGGCTGGTTTAGGGCCGGTTTGGGGCTGATTTGGGGCCAGCTTGGGGCCAGTTTGGGCTGGTTTGGGGCCGGTTTGGGGCTGTTTTAGGGCCGGGTTTGGGGCTGTTTCAGGGCTGGTTTTTGGGGTGTCTCGGGGCTGTTTTAGGGCCGGATTTGGGGCTGTTTTAGGGCCGGTTTTGGGGCTGTTTTAGGGCCGGTTTTGGGGCTGTTTTAGGGCCGGTTTGGGGCTGTTTTAGGGCCGGTTTTTGGGGTGTCTCTGGGCTGGTTTAGGGCCGGTTTGGGGCCGTTTCAGGGCCGGTTTTTGGGGTGTCTCAGGGCTGGTTTAGGGCCGGTTTGGGGCCGTTTCAGGGCTGGTTTTTGGGCTCTCTCGGGGCTGTTTTAGGGCCGGTTTGGGGCTGTTTTAGGGCCGGTTTTGGGGCTGGTTCAGGGCTGGTTTTTGGGGTGTCTCGGGGTTGTTTTAGGGCCGGTTTGGGGCTGTTTTAGGGCCGGTTTGGGGCTGTTTTAGGGCTGGGTTTGGGGCTGTTTTAGGGCCGGTTTGGGGCCGTTTCAGGGCTGGTTTTTGGGCCGTTTCCGGGGCTTTTCGGGCTGTTTTGGGGTCCCACCTTCTTGACGACGCCCAGGTAGAGCAGCCCGTCCGTCCAGCGCGCCAGCACGTCCTGGCCCTCCCCGATCTGGGGGGGCTTCGGGGGGCTCTGGGGGGGCGACCCCCCCGGGGCGGCCGCCATCACATCCCGGGGGGGCTGCGGGGCCCAAACCGGAATCATTGGGGGGCTGCACTGGGGGGTCCCAGTTTGGGGAAGGGTCCCAGTTTGGGGGGGGTCCCAGTTTGGGGGGAGTTTGGGGTGTCCCAGTTTGGGGGGAGTTTGGGGGTCCCAGTTTGGGAGGGGGTCCCAGTTTGGGGGTCCCAGTTTGGGGAAGGGTCCCAGTTTGGGGGGGGCCCAGTTTGGGGGGAGTTTGGGGGTCCCAGTTTGGGAGGGGGTCCCAGTTTGGGGAGGTCCCAGTTTGGGGGGAGTTTGGGGGTCCCAGTTTGGGAGGGGGTCCCAGTTTGAGAGGGGGTCCCAGTTTGGGAGAGGGTCCCAGTTTGGGGAAGGGTCCCAGTTCGGGGGTCCCAGTTTGGGAGAGGGTCCCAGCTGGGGGAAGGGTCCCAGTTTGGGGGGGGCCCCAGTTTGGGGGTCCCAGTTTGGGGAGGGGTCCCAGCTGGGAGGTCCCAGTTTGGGGGTCCCAGTTGGGGGAAGGGTCCCAGTTTGGGGGTCCCAGTTTGGGGGGACCCAGTTTGGGGGGGTCCCAGTTTGGGGGGGTTATGGAGGGGTTTGGGGCTCCCGGTTTGGGACTGGGAGGATCCCAGTTTAATGGTGGATCCCAGTTTGGGGTTCCCAGTTTTGGGGGGGTCCCGGTTTGGGGAAGGGTCCCGGTTAAATACGGGAGTTTGGGGGGCCCCAGTTGGGGGGGGGGTCCTAGTTTGGGGAGGGGTCCCAGTTTGGGGAGGGGTCCCAGTTTGGGGGCCCCAGTTTGGGGAGGGGTCCCAGTTTGGGGAGGGGTCCCAGTTTGGGGGCCCCAGTTTGGGGAGGGGTCCCAGTTTGGAGGGGTCCCAGTTTGGGAGAGTCCCAGTTTGGGGAGGGGTCCCAATTCGGCGTTCCCAGTTTGGGCTGTCCCAGTTTGGGGGGGTCCCAGTTTGGGGGTTCCCAGTTTGGGGAGGGGTCCCAGTTTGGAGGGGTCCCAGTTTGGGGGGGGTCCCAATTTGGGGAGGGGTCCCAATTTGGGGAGGGGTCCCAGTTTAGGGGGGTCCCAGTTTGGGGGGGCCCCAGATCGGGACCCCAGGGGGGTCCTGGTTTGGGGAAGGGTCCCAGTTAAATATGGGAGTTTGGGGGTCCCAGTTCGCGGGTCCCAGTTTGGGGTGTCCGAGTTTGGGGGGTCCCTGTTGGGAGGTCCCAGCTTAGGGAGGGGTCCCAGTTTGGGAGAGGGTCCCAGATTGGGGTTCCCAGTTTGGGCTGTCCCAGTTTGGGAGAGGGTCCCAGTTTGGGGGTCCCAGTTTGGGGGAACCAGTTTGGGGAGGGGTCCCAGTTTGGGGGTCCCAGTTTGGAGGGGTCTCAGTTTGGGGTGTCCCAGTTTGGGGGGTCCCAGTTTGGAGGGGTCCCAGTTTGAGGTGTCCCAGTTTGAGGGGTTCCAGTTTGGGGAGGGGTCCCAGTTTGGGGAAGGGTCCCAGTTTGAGGGGCCCCAGTTTGGGGAGGGGTCCCAGTTTGGGGTTCCCAGTTTGGGGAGGGGTCCCAGTTTGGGGAAGGGTCCCAGTTTGGGGAGGGGTCCCAATTTGGCGTTCCCAGTTTGGGAGTGTCCCAGTTTGGGGAGGGGTCCCAGTTTGGGGGGTCCCAGTTTGGGGTTCCCAGTTTGGGGAGGGGTCCCAGTTTGGGGGGTTCCGTTTAGGGGGGGTCTCTTTTGGAGGTGGTCCCGTTTTGGGGGGGTCCCTTTGCGGGGTTGCCATTTAGGGGAGGTCTCTTTGGGGGGGGGGGGATCCCATTTTGGGGGCGTTCCCGTTTAGGGGGGGCCTCTTTTGGGGGGGTCCCGTTTTGGGGGGGCCTCTTTTGGGGGGGGTCTCGTTTTGGGGGGGCCTCGTTTTGGGGGGGTCTCTTTTGGGGATGTTCCATTTTAGGGGGTACGGTACTGGGGGGGTCCCATCTTTGGGGGGGGGGGTCCCATTTTGGGGGCTGGATCCCATTGGGGGATGTCCAGTTTTGGGGGGGGCCCTTTTTGGGGAGGGGTCCCGTTTTAGGGGGTCCCTGTTCCGGAGGGTTCCGTTTTTGGGGGTCTTTTTTTGGGGGTGTCTCGTTTTGGGGGGGTCCCATTTCGGGGGGGCGCAGCTTTGGGGGGCGTGTCCTGTGCGGGGGGGACGTGTCCGGCTTTGGGGGGGGGGTGTCCCTTTTTGGGGGGGGGGGGTGGAATTTAGGGGGGCTGTCCCATTTTCGGGGGGTGTCCCTTTTTTGGGGGGGGCTGTCCCAATTTCGGGGGGTGTCCTTTTTTTTGGGGGGGGCTGTCCCAATTTCAGGGGGTGTCCCTTTTTTGGGGGGGGCTGTCCCATTTTCGGGGGGTGTCCCTTTCTCGGGGGGGCTGTCCCATTTTCGGGGGGTGTCCCTTTTTTGGGGGGGGCTGTCCCAATTTCAGGGGGGTGTCCCTTTTTTGGGGGGGCCTGTCCCATTTTCGGGGGGTGTCCCTTTTTTGGGGGGGGCTGTCCCATTTTCGGGGGGTGTCCCTTTTTTGGGGGGGGCTGTCCCAATTTCGGGGGGGTGTCCCGCGGGGGGGGGGGTGTCCCATTTTGGGGGGCGGTCGGAGATATCCCACTTCCGGGGGGGGGGGGGACGGCTCCCATTTGGGGGTGTCCCTATTTTGGGGGGGGGTCCCGCGAGGGGGGATTTCCCTTTTCTGGTGGGGGGGGGTGTCCCTGATTTTTTTTTTTTGGGGGGGGGGGTGTCCCTGTTTTTACGGGGGTGTCCCTGTTTTTTGGGGGGGGTGTCCCGCGCGGGGGGGGTCTCACGCCGGCAGCGGGGGGTCCCGAGGGTGTCCTGCCCGTCCCGGGGGGGGTCGCGGCCCCCCCAGCCCCGACCCCGAGCGGCCGCTGCGGGCGGGCGGCGGCGGCGGGGCCGTGACGCAGCAGCGGCGGCGCGGGGGGGGCGGGAGGGGGGGGGCCGGGGGGGGGCGGCCGAGGGACGGCGGCACCGGGGACCCCCCCGGGGACACCCCCGGGCCCCCCCCGCGGCCACGGCGGGGGTTGCGAGGGGGCTGGGACGGCTCCGGGACCCCCAAAAACCCCCCCCAAACTCGCCCCCCCCTTCCCGCGCCGCCCCCCCCCCCACCCCTCCGCGGCCGCCGCTGCCCCGGCGGCCCCAGGCCACGCCCACAGCGCGCTGGCCACGCCCACGCGGGGCTCGGGCCACGCCCACGGCCACGCCCCTCAACGCGGCTGCTGCAGAGGGCGTGGCCACGCCCACGCCGCCAGGCCACGCCCACATGCCACGCCCCGCCATTAAAGCCACGCCCATAACGCTCAGGCCACGCCCACGTGCCACGCCCCGCCATTAAAGCCACGTCCACAAACCGCTCAGGCCACGCCCCCTCCGCCAGGCCACGCCCCCCCCGTGCCCTCCCCTCGGCCCGCGGGGATTTTGGGGGAAATCTGCGGGGTTTTGGAGGGGCTGGGGCTGCCTGGGGAGGGCCTGGGCTGTTCTGTGGGGTCCGGGGGCAGTTTCGGGGTGCTAAAATGTGGGTCTGGAGGGGTTTTGGGGATAACGGGGGTTTAGGAGGGGTTTGGGGGCGCTTGGGGTCGGTCTGGGAAGTCGGGGGGTGTCAGGGAGAGGTTTTGGGTGTTCGGAGTGGGTTTGGGAAGGGTTGGGGGCGACTGAGAGGGAGCTGGGGGGGATTTGGGGAGGGCGGGGGCTTTGGGGAAGGGTTTTGTGCTGTCTGGGAGGGATTTCGGGAGGTTTGGGTGGATTTGGGGAAGGTTAGAGGGGCTCGGGAGGGGGTTGGCAGGGTTTGGGGTGGATTTGGGGAGGGTTGGAGAGGGTTTGGGGTGGATTTGGGGAGGTTTGGAGGGGGTTTGGGGAGGTTTGGGGTGGATTTGGGGAGGTTTGGCGGGGATTTGGGGATGTTTGGGGGAATTTAGGGATGTTTGGGATGAATTTGAGGATGTTTTGAGTGGATTTGAGGGTGTGTGGGGTGGATTAGAGGATGTTTGGGTGGATTTGATGGTGTTTGAGGTGAATTAGAGGATGTTTTGGGTGGATCTGATGATGTTTTGGGTGGATTTGAGGGTATTTTGGGCGGATTTGAGGGTGTTTTGGGCGGATTTGAGGGTGTTTTGGGTGGATGTGATGGTGTTTGAGGTGGATTAGAGGATGTTTTGGGTGGATCTGAAGTGTTTTGGGCGGATTTGAGGGTGTTTTGGGTGGATCTGATGGTGTTTTGGGCGGATTTGAGGGTGTTTTGGGTGGATCTGATGGCGTTTGAGGTAGATCTGATGGTGTTTTGGGTGGATCTGAGGGTGTTTTGGGTGGATCTGATGGTGTTTTGGGTGGATCTGATGGTGTTTTGGGTGGATTTGAGGGTGTTTTGGGTGGATCTGATGGCGTTTGAGGTGGATCTGATGGTGTTTTGGGTGGATCTGATGGTGTTTGAGGTGGATTAGAGGATGTTTTGGGTGGATTTGAGGGTGTTTTGGGTGGATCTGATGGTGTTTTGGGTGGATTTGATGGTGTTTGAGGTGGATTAGAGGATGTTTTGGGCGGATTTGAGGGTGTTTTGGGTGGATTTGAGGGTGTTTTGGGTGGATTTGAGGGTGTTTGGGGTGGATCTGAGGGTGTTTTGGGTGCTTTGGGGGAGGTTTCGCCGCTGTGGGCGGAGCTTGGCATCAGGCCCCGCCCCCAGCCCCGGCTGCTCGCGCGGCCACGCCCACCGCCTTAGCCCCGCCTCTGGCCACGCCCCTTTCGCAGCCCAGCCAATCAACGCTCTCCTCCTCCACTCAAGCCCCGCCCCCTCCCGAGGCCCCGCCCCTCCGCGGCCGTTACCGCTCGGCGGGCGAATCTCCTCTCTCCCTGACCCCGCCCCGCCTTCCCATTGGCTCTTCCTGCGCCCGCAGCGCTCTCCCATTGGCTGAGCCCCTCGGGGGCGGGACCGCCCCTCACAACTCGCTCCGCCATTGGCCGAGGCGAAGGGACCAATGGGCGCGCGGCGGTTTGAAGGCGCGCGGGACAAGATGGCGGCGGCGCCTCAGGCTCGTCCTGCGGCGCTCCCGGGGCCCCGCTCGGGCATCTCGCGGCTGCCGGTGGCCCGGGCCCAGGAGAAGCGTCCCCCGTCGTGCCCGGGCCCCGAGGGAGCGGTGCCGGGACCTCCCCAGCAGGTGCGGAGCTTTCCCCGGGCGGGTTTTCCCTCCGTTCCCCCGGCTCCGGAGCCGCCTGACGCCGTTTGTCCCCTCACAGAAACGTTCCCGGACCGGCTTCGGCCCCGGAGGCGCCAAGGCCGCGCCCAAGGCCCCGCTCAGGGCCCCGCTCAGGACTCTCGGGCCGGCGGCGGCGGCGGGGAAGAACGGTACGGGGAGATAATGCTGCGTTTGGGTGGATAAAGGGGCATTTGGTGGGGTTAAAGGGGGTTTTGGGGGTGCTGGAGGGGTTTGGGGGGGTGTGAGGGGTTTTGGGGCAGCTTCACGAGGGTGTTTGGGTCATTTGGAAGGGTTTTGGGGGCACTTGGGGTGGTTTAAAGGGTTGAAAGAGGTTTTAGGGGGTGTAAAGGGGCGCTCAGGGAGGCTAAAGGAGCATTTTGGGGAGGTGAATGGGGCATTGGGGGCCTTAGTGCGGGTCTGGGGGGGTTAGAGTGGGTTTGGGGTGCTTCAAGGGGGTTTTGGGGTGTTCATGGGGCATTTCAGAGGGTTTTAATAGGGCCTGGGGGCTTAAAGGGTGTTTTGGGGGAGTTAGAGGGGTTTGGGGAGGCATTAATGGGGGATTTGGGGCTGATTAAAGAGAATTTTGTGGGACTTAAAGGGAGCCTTTGAGGATGCGTGGGGGATTCACGGGAGTCAGGGGAGATTTGGGGGGGTTTAAAGGGGAATTTGGGGGGGCGTTAATGGGGGCGTAGAAGGGGTCAAACCCCCCCCCAATGTCCCCCCAGATGCTCCCCGAAAGGCAGCGACCGTGGCGGCTGCTCCTCGGGCAGGTGAGACCTGAGCCCCCCTCGGTGTCCCCAGGGCCCCCCCGGTGTCCCCAGGGCCCCGTCCCGATGTCCCCATTGTCCCCGTGCCCCTACACCCCTCCCTGATGTCCCCAACCCCCTCCCCGATGTCCCCAACCCCCTCCCACATCCCCAAGGCCCCCCCCGTGTCCTTCACACTCCTCCTCCCTTGTCCCCAGTGTCCCCAAATCCCCCTCCCACACCCCAGGATCCTCCCCCCTGGTGCCCCCAAAGCCCCCTGGTGCCCCCAAAGCCCCCTGGTGCCCCCAAAGCCCCCTTTGCCACCCCCAAGCTCCCCTCACTGTCCCCAAGACCCCCCCTAAGATCCCCAAGCTCCTCCTCCCCAGTGTCCCCAAGGCCCCCTTGGGCACCCTTAGGATGCCCCCATGTCCCTAATGCCACCTGTGCCCAGTGTCCCCATGGCACCCTTAGGATGCCCCCCATGTCCCTAATGCCACCTGTGCCCTGTCCCCAGTGTCCCCATGGCACCCTTAGGATGCCCCCCATGTCCCTAATGCCACCTGTGCCCTGTCCCCAGTGTCCCCATGGCACCCTTAGGATGCCCCCATGTCCCTCTGCCCAGTGTCCCCAAGGCACCCTTACGATGCCCCCCATGTCCCTAAGGCCACCTGTGCCCTGTGCCCAGTGTCCCCATGGCACCCTTGGGATGCCCCCCATGTCCCTCTGCCCTGTGCCCAGTGTCCCCATGGCACCCTTGGGATGCCCCCCATGTCCCTAATGCCACCTGTGCCCTGTGCCCAGTGTCCCCATGGCACCCTTGGGATGCCCCCCATGTCCCTAATGCCACCTGTGCCCTGTGCCCAGTGTCCCCATGGCACCCTTAGGATGCCCCCCATGTCCCTAATGCCACCTGTGCCCAGTGTCCCCATGGCACCCTTAGGATGCCCCCCATGTCCCTAATGCCACCTGTGCCCAGTGTCCCCATGGCACCCTTAGGATGCCCCCGTGTCCCTAATGCCACCTGTGCCCAGTGTCCCCATGGCACCCTTAGGATGCCCCCATGTCCCTAATGCCACCTGTGCCCAGTGTCCCCATGGCACCCTTAGGATGCCCCCCACGTCCCTAAGGCCACCTGTGCCCAGTGTCCCCATGGCACCCTTGGGATGCCCCCCATGTCCCTGTGCCCAGTGTCCCCATGGCACCCTTGGGATGCCCCCCATGTCCCTCTGCCCTGTGCCCAGTGTCCCCATGGCACCCTTGGGATGCCCCCCATGTCCCTAATGCCACCTGTGCCCTGTGCCCAGTGTCCCCATGGCACCCTTAGGATGCCCCCCATGTCCCTAATGCCACCTGTGCCCAGTGTCCCCATGGCACCCTTAGGATGCCCCCCATGTCCCTAATGCCACCTGTGCCCAGTGTCCCCATGGCACCCTTAGGATGCCCCCCATGTCCCTAATGCCACCTGTGCCCAGTGTCCCCATGGCACCCTTAGGATGCCCCCATGTCCCTAATGCCACCTGTGCCCAGTGTCCCCATGGCACCCTTGGGATGCCCCCCACGTCCTTAATGCCACCTGTGCCCAGTGTCCCCATGGCACCCTTGGGATGCCCCCCATGTCCCTGTGCCCAGTGTCCCCATGGCACCCTTGGGATGCCCCCTGTGTCCCTAAGGCCACCTGTGCCCAGTGTCCCCAAAGCCCCCATGGCACCCTTGGGATGCCCCCCATGTCCCTAATGCCACCTGTGCCCAGTGTCCCCATGGCACCCTTAGGATGCCCCCCATGTCCCTAAGGCCACCTGTGCCCTGTGCCCAGTGTCCCCATGGCACCCTTGGGATGCCCCCCATGTCCCTAATGCCACCTGTGCCCTGTGCCCAGTGTCCCCATGGCACCCTTGGGATGCCCCCCATGTCCCTAATGCCACCTGTCCCCAGTGTCCCCATGGCACCCTTGGGATGCCCCCCATGTCCCTCTGCCCTGTCCCCAGTGTCCCCATGGCACCTTTGGGATGCCCCCCATGTCCCTAATGCCACCTCTGCCCAGTGTCCCCATGGCACCCTTGGGATGCCCCCCATGTCCCTCTACCCTGTGCCCAGTGTCCCCATGGCACCCTTAGGATGCCCCCCACGTCCCTAATGCCACCTGTGCCCTGTGCCCAGTGTCCCCATGGCACCCTTAGGATGCCCCCCATGTCCCTCTCCCCAGTGTCCCCATGGCACCCTTGGGATGCCCCCCACGTCCCTAATGCCACCTGTCCCCAAAGCCCCCATGGCACCCTTGGGATGCCCCCGATGTCCCTAATGCCACCTGTGCCCAGTGTCCTCATGGCACCCTTAGGATGCCCCCCATGTCCCTAATGCCACCTGTGCCCAGTGTCCCCATGGCACCCTTAGGATGCCCCCCATGTCCCTAATGCCACCTGTGCCCAGTGTCCCCATGGCACCCTTGGGATGCCCCCCATGTCCCTAATGCCACCTGTGCCCTGTGCCCAGTGTCCCCATGGCACCCTTAGGATGCCCCCCACGTCCCTAATGCCACCTGTGCCCAGTGTCCCCATGGCACCCTTGGGATGCCCCCCATGTCCCTCTGCCCTGTGCCCAGCGTCCCCATGGCACCCTTGGGATGCCCCCATGTCCCTAATGCCATTTGTCCCCATGGCACCCTTAGGATGCCCCCCATGTCCCTAATGCCACCTGTGCCCTGTGCCCAGTGTCCCCAAGGCACCCTTGGGATGCCCCCATGTCCCTAATGCCACCTGTGCCCTGTGCCCAGTGTCCCCATGGCACCCTTAGGATGCCCCCTGTGTCCCTAACGCCACCTGTGCCCAGTGTCCCCATGGCACCCTTAGGATGCCCCCCACGTCCTTAATGCCACCTGTGCCCAGTGTCCCCAAAGCCTCCATGGCACCCTTGGGATGCCCCCCATGTCCCTAAGGCCACCTGTGCCCTGTGCCCAGTGTCCCCAAGGCACCCTTGGGATGCCCCCTATGTCCCTAATGCCACCTGTGCCCTGTGCCCAGTGTCCCCATGGCACCCTTAGGATGCCCCCTGTGTCCCTAACGCCACCTGTGCCCTGTGCCCAGTGTCCCCATGGCACCCTTGGGATGCCCCCCACGTCCTTAATGCCACCTGTGCCCAGTGTCCCCAAAGCCCCCATGGCACCCTTGGGATGCCCCCCATGTCCCTCTGCCCTGTGCCCAGCGTCCCCAAGGCACCCTTAGGATGCCCCCCACGTCCCTAATGCCACCTGTGCCCTGTGCCCAGTGTCCCCAAGGCACCCTTGGGATGCCCCCATGTCCCTAATGCCACCTGTGCCCAGTGTCCCCATGGCACCCTTAGGATGCCCCCCATGTCCCTAATGCCACCTGTGCCCAGTGTCCTCATGGCACCCTTGGGATGCCCCCCACGTCCTTAATGCCACCTGTGCCCAGTGTCCCCAAAGCCCCCATGGCACCCTTGGGATGCCCCCCATGTCCCTAATGCCACCTGTGCCCTGTGCCCAGTGTCCCCATGGCACCCTTGGGATGCCCCCCATGTCCCTAATGCCACCTGTGCCCTGTGCCCAGTGTCCCCAAGGCACCCTTAGGATGCCCCCCACGTCCCTAATGCCACCTGTGCCCAGTGTCCCCAAGGCACCCTTAGGATGCCCCTCATGTACCTAATGCCACCTGTGCCCTGTCCCCAGTGTCCCCATGGCACCCTTAGGATGCCCCCCACGTCCCTAATGCCACCTGTGCCCAGTGTCCCCATGGCACCCTTGGGATGCCCCCTGTGTCCCTAATGCCACCTGTGCCCTGTGCCCAGCCCCCCCAGCCCCTGGCCCGATGTCCCCAAGCCCCCGTGTCCCCCCAGGCTCCGGCAGCGGCGCCGCGGCCGCGGCCAAGGGCCCCCCGAAGCGGCCGCCCTGGGACCTGCGGGGCCAGGTCGGGGACCTGCGGGAGGCGCTGGGGGAGGCGCGGGAGCGGCTGCAGGGCCTGGACACGGAGAAACGGGAGCTGGAGAGCGGCAACCGCGAGCTGAGACAGCGCCTGGAGCAGCTGCAGCGGGACCTGAGCGACACGGAGCGCCGGGAGAGCAGCCTGAGCGCCAGGGTCAGGTGAGGAGTGCCCCAAAATCCAGCAAAACGGCCCCAAAATCCAGCAAAAGTGCCCCAAAATCCATCAAAACTGCCCCAAAATCCAGCAAAACTGCCCCAAAATCCAGCAAAACTGCCCCAAAATCCAGCAAAACGGCCCCAAATCCCATTCCTGAGCGACAGGGAGCGCCGGGAGAGCAGCCTGAGCGCCAGGGTCAGGTGAGGAGTGCACCAAAATCCGGCAAAACGGCCCCAAATCCCTCTCCTGAGGGACAGGGAGCGCCGGGAGAGCAGCCTGAGCTCCAGGGTCAGGTGAGGAGTGCCCCAAAATCCAGCAAAACTGCCCCAAAATCTGGCAAAACGGCCCCAAAATCCAGCAAAACGGCCCCAAATCCCACTCCTGAGGGACAGGGAGCGCCGGGAGAGCAGCCTGAGCGCCAGGGTCAGGTGAGGAGTGCCCCAGAATCCGGCAAAACGGCCCCAAATTCCTCTCCTGAGGGATACTGAGCACCGGGAGAGCAGCCTGAGCTCCAGGGTCAGGTGAGGAGTGCACCAAAATCCAGCAAAAGTGCCCCAAAATCCGGCAAAACGGCCCCAAATCCCACTCCTGAGGGATACTGAGCATCGGGAGAGCAGCCTCAGCACCAGGGTCAGGTGAGGAGTGCCCCAAAATCCAGCAAAACGGCCCCAAATCCCTCTCCTGAGTGAGCAGGAATGGCGGGAGAGCAGCCTCAGCACCTGGGTTGGGTGAGGAAATGCCCTGAATCCTTCAAAGCGGCCCCAAAATCCTTCAAAACAGCCCCAAAATCCTTCAAAACAGCCCCAAAATCCCTTTCCAGAGGGACAGGGAGTGCCGGGAGAGCAGCCTGAGCTCCAGGGTCGGGTGAGGAAACTGCCCCAAAATCCCTCAAAACGGCCCCAAAATCCAGCAAAAGTGCCCCAAAATCTGTTAAAGGTGCCCCAAAATCCAGCAAAACGGCCCCAAATTCTGCCCCTTAGTGAGCAGAAATGGTATGAGAGCAGCCTCATCTCCAGGGTTGGATGAACAGTGACTAAAATCCATCAAAACTGCCCCAAAATCCAGCAAAACAGCCCCAAAATCCAGCAAAACTGCCCCAAATCCCTCTCCTGAGGGATACGGAGCGCCGGGAGAGCAGCCTCAGCACCAGGGTCAGGTGAGGAATGCACTAAAATCCAGCAAAATGGCCCCAAAATCCATCAAAAGTGCCCCAAAATCCCTCTCCTGAGGGAGCAGGAATGCTGTGAGAGCAGCCTCAGCTCCAGGGTTGGGTGAGGAATGTACCCAAATCCTGAAGAAACACCCCTAAATCCACCAAAATCCACTTCCAACTGCCCAAAAGTCATCAAAGCCCAGGCCAAATCCATAAAAAAATCAAAATCCATAAAAACCTGCCCGAAATTCCTCCAAATTCTCCTCTTGGGGAGTTGGAATGGTGGGAAGGCAACCTCAGCAGCAGAGTGGGGTGAGGAAAGCCCCAAAATCCATCCCAATCCCCCCCAAAACCTTCTACAGATCCAGCCAAGTTTTTCCTAAAACTGTTCCCAAAAAGTTTCCCAATTTCCCCCAAATTGTCAGCAATTTCCCCAAACTTTCTCAAGTCCCAAAAGATAATCTCAAAATCCATCAAAACGTGAGTTTTCTGAGATCCTCTCGAGATCCTCTCAAAATTTCTCCAAAAGCCTTCAAAAGCTCCTGCAATTCCCCCAAAGTCCCCCAAATCTTCCAAAATCCCCCCCAAAAGTTCCAAAATTTTCTTTCAAAACTCGAGATGCCCAAAATTCCCTCAGAACCCTTCCAAAAAATTCCTCACAGTTTCCCCAAATCGTCCCCAAACCTCTCAAGATCCCCAAAATTCCCTCAGAACCCCTCTGGAAATTCCCAAAATCTCCCGGAATCGCTGCCAAATTCCCTCAAGATCCCCGAAATTCCCTCAGAATCCTTCCAGAAATCCCAGAAATTGCCCTGGATCCCTCCAGATCCCCTCAAGATCCCTGAAATTCCCTCAGAATCCTTCCAGAAATTGCCCTGGATCCCTCCAGATCCCCTCAAGATCCCTGAAATTCCCTCAGGACCCTTCCAGAAATCCCAGAAATTGCCCTGGATCCCTCCAGATCCCCTCAAGATTCCTGAAATTCCCTCAGCACCTTTCCAGAAATCCCAGAAATTGCCTTGGATCCCTCCAGATCCCCTCAAGATCCCCGAAATTCCCTCCGGACCCTTCCAGAAATCCCAGAAATTGCCCTGAATCCCTCCAGATCCCCTCAAGATCCCTAAAATTCCCTCAGGACCCTTCCAGAAATCCCAGAAATTGCCTTGAATGCCTCCAGATCCCCTCAAGATCCCCGAAATTCCCTCAGGACCCTTCCAGAAATCCCAGAAATTGCCCTGGATCCCTCCAGATCCCCTCAAGATCCCCGAAATTCCCTCAGAATCCTTCCAGAAATCCCAGAAATTGCCCTGAATCCCTCCAGATCCCTTCAAGATCCCTAAAATTCCCTCAGAATCCTTCCAGAAATCCCAGAAATTACCCTGAATTCCTCAAGATCCCCGAAATTCCCTCAGGACCCTTCCAGAAAATCCCAGAAATTGCCCTGAAATACCCCGAAACCCCCTCAGGAAACTCACCCAAAGCGCCCCCAGCTCCCTGAATTCCGCTCCTCCCCACTTTGACGGGCTTCCCCCGTCTCCCGCAGCTCCCTGGAGTCGGAGGTGTCGGAATTCCGGGCAGAGCTGGAGCGGAGCCAGGGCCGGGTGGAGGCTCTGGAGGCCGAGAAGCAGCAGCTGCAGGAGGAGGAGGAGCAGCGGCGGCGGGAGAGGGACGAGGCCCGAGGCCGGGTGCAGGCGCTGTCAGAGCAGCTGGAGAACACTGAGGTGGGGCCCGGGATTCCTGAGAAATCCGTGGAAAAACGGGAATTTGGAGCCCTTTTGTTGCTCTCTGACCTGGAATTCACTGGGGGGCGGGGGGGGGGGAGGAAAGATGGGGGCAAAGTGTGAGGGGGAAATCCAGCAGGGGGCGCCAAGAAAAAAGGCGGGAAAATGGGGCTTGGTACCAATTCCGGCTTTTTTGACACCGAAATCGCTCGGGAAGTGCCTTGGAATGTGGGGAAAATGGGAATTTGCTACAGTTTTGCTGGTTTTGCAACCAAAATCTCTCCGGGAGTGCCTCAAAATGAGCGAAACAAATGGGATTTTGGAGCCGTTTTGTTGCTCTCCAAGCGGAAATCCCCCAGGGAGCACCAAAAAATGGTGGGGAAGTGTGAGGTTTGCACAAATTCCGGCTTTTTTGTTGTTGAAATCCCTCAGGAGGCACCTCAGAATTTGAGGAAAATGGGAATTTGCACCAGTTCAGCTGCTTTTGCACCCAAAATCTGTGAGGGATTGCTTCAAAAGCTGTAAGAAAATGGGAATTTTGAGCCATTTTGTTGCTCAGGGGAGCCAGAAAAAGGTGGGGAAATGTGGGGTTTGTGGCAATTCTGGCTTTTTGGTGTCAAAAATTCTTCAGAGGGTGCCTCAACATGTGGGAAAAATGAGAATTTTCACCAATTCAGCTGCTTTTGCACCCAAAATCCTTCAGGGTGCTTCAAAATCCACGAGAAACTGGAATTTCAGAGCTGTTTAGTTGCTCTCCGAGCTGAATTCCACTGGGGCATGAAAAAGTGACGGGAAAATGAGGGGTTTGTGCCGATTCAGGGTTTTTTTTGGTGTCAAAATTCCTTGGGCAGTGCCTCAAAATGTGGGGGAAAAAATTGTGAAAAATGGGGATTTTCACCAATTCAGCTGCTTTTGCACCTGAAATGCCTCAGGGTGTTCAAAGTGTGGGGAAAAAACGGGAATTTGACTCAATGTTGCTGGGATTCAACTTGAAGTCCACCAGGGGGCGCCAAAAATGGCGGGAAAATGAGGGGTTTGCCTCAATTCCGGCCTTTACGGCATTGAAATCCCTCAGAAAATGCCTCAAAATAAGGGAAAAACGGGAATTCGCATCAATTTTGCTCATTTTCACCCCAAACTCCTTTAGGGGATGTCAGAAAATCGGTAAAATCTCGGGGGGAAAACGGGATTTTTTTTTTCCACCCGTTTCTCTGCTCTGCAACCAAAATCCCTCAAAATTCAGGGCAAAAGCGAGGGGGGGGGAAAAGAGAGGAATTTTTACCGATCGTTGCGTTTCTAAACCCCACGCGGCAGGCGCAGCTGGGGCAGGCGCAGCAGCAGCTGCAGGAGCAGCTGGACCAGGTGTCAGCCCTGCGGGAGGTGGAGGCGTCCCAGCAGAGGCTGCTGGCCGAGCATGAGGAGCGCATCCACCTGCTGGAGATGGAGCGGCGCCGCCTCCACAACGACATCCAGGAGCTCAAGGTGGGCCCGGCTCCTGAGGGGGGGAGAGAGACTCCTGAGGGCGGAATCCCGGTTTTTTTAGGGGTTTTTCAGGGGAATGTCCGTGTGTTCTGCGTGAGGGGAGAGCCCCGGGACTGCCCCTGAGGGCTGAATCCCATTTTTGGGGGGTTTTCTGGGGAAATATCCGCGTGTTCTCCATGAGGGGAGACCCCCAGGACTGCCCCTGAGGGCTGAATCCCATTTTTGGGGGGTTTTCTGGGGAAATATCCGCGTGTTCTCCATGAGGGGAGACCCCCAGGACTGCCCCTGAGGGCTGAATCCCGTTTTTTGGGTGTTTTCCAGGGAAATGTCCGTGTGTTCTCCATGATGGTTCCTGAGGGGGGAGACCCCCAGGACTGCCCCTGAGGGCTGAATCCCGGCATTTGTGGGGTTTTTCAGAGGGATTTTTCAGGGAAACATCCGTGTGTTCTCCATGAGGGTTCCTGAGGGGGGAGACCCCTGGAACTGCCCCTGAGGGCCAAATCCCGTTTTTTGGGTGTTTTCCAGGGAAATGTCCGTGTGTTCTCCATGAGGGTTCCTGAGGGGGGAGAGCCCTGGGACTGCCCCTGAGGGCTGAATCCCGGCATTTGTGGGGTTTTTCAGAGGGATTTTCCAGGGAAATATCCGTGTGTTCTCCATGAGGGGAGAGCCCTGGGACTGCCCCTGAGGGCTGAATCCCGTTTTTGGGTGTTTTCCAGGGAAACATCCGTGTGTTCTCCATGAGGGGAACCCCCAGGACTGCCCCCGAGGGCTGAATCCCGTTTTTGGGTGTTTTCCAGGGAAATATCCGTGTGTTCTCCATGAGGGGAGACCCCTGGGACTGCCCCCGAGGGCTGAATCCCGTTTTTTCGGGGTTTTTCAGGGGAACATCCGTGTGTTCTCCATGAGGGTTCCTGAGGGGAGAGCCCCAGGGCTGCCCCCGAGGGCTGAATCCCGTTTTTGGGGGGTTTTTCAGGGAAATATCCGTGTGTTCTCCATGAGGGGAGAGCCCCAGGACTGCCCCCGAGGGCTGAATCCCGATTTTGGGCGTTTTCCAGGGAAATATCCGTGTGTTCTCCATGAGGGGAACCCCCAGGGCTGCCCCTGAGGGCCAAATCCCGTTTTTTGGGTGTTTTCCAGGGAAATGTCCGTGTGTTCTCCATGAGGGTTCCTGAGGGGGGAAACCCCCAGGACTGCCCCTGAGGGCTGAATCCCGGCATTTGTGGGGTTTTTCAGAGGGATTTTTCAGGGAAATATCCGTGTGTTCTCCATGAGGGGAGACCCCTGGGACTGCCCCTGAGGGCTGAATCCCGTTTTTTGGGTGTTTTCCAGGGAAATATCCGCGTGTTCTCCATGAGGGGAGAGCCCTGTGACTGCCCCTGAGGGCTGAATCCCGTTTTTGGGTGTTTTCCAGGGAAATATCCGCGTGTTCTCCATGAGGGTTCCTGAGGGGGGAGACCCCCAGGACTGCCCCTGAGGGCTGAATCCCGTTTTTTGGGTGTTTTCCAGGGAAACATCCGCGTGTTCTCCATGAGGGGAGAGCCCCAGGACTGCCCCTGAGGGCCAAATCCCATTTTTTGGGTGTTTTCCAGGGAAATATCTGCGTGTTCTCCATGAGGGGAGAGCCCTGTGACTGCCCCTGAGGGCTGAATCCCGTTTTTGGGTGTTTTCCAGGGAAATATCCGTGTGTTCTCCATGAGGGTTCCTGAGGGGGGAGACCCCCAGGACTGCCCCTGAGGGCTGAATCCCAGCATTTGTGGGGTTTTTCAGAGGGATTTTCCAGGGAAACATCCGTGTGTTCTCCATGAGGGGAACCCCCAGGACTGCCCCTGAGGGCTGAATCCCGGTTTTTGGGTGTTTTCCAGGGGAACATCCGTGTGTTCTCCATGAGGGTTCCTGAGGGGGGAGACCCCCAGGACTGCCCCTGAGGGCTGAATCCCGGTTTTGGGTGTTTTCCAGGGAAATATCCGTGTGTTCTCCATGAGGGTTCCTGAGGGGGGAGACCCCCAGGACTGCCCCTGAGGGCTGAATCCCAGCATTTGTGGGGTTTTTCAGAGGGATTTTCCAGGGAAATATCCGTGTGTTCTCCATGAGGGGAACCCCCAGGACTGCCCCTGAGGGCTGAATCCCAGCATTTGTGGGGTTTTTCAGAGGGGTTTTTCAGGGAAATATCCGTGTGTTCTCCATGAGGGGAGAGCCCTGGGACTGCCCCTGAGGGCTGAATCCCGTTTTTGGGTGTTGTCCAGGGAAATATCCGTGTGCTCTCCATGAGGGGAGACCCCCAGGGCTGCCCCTGAGGGCTGAATCCCGTTTTTTGGGGTTTTCCAGGAAAATATCCGCGTGCTTTCCATGAAGGGAACCCCCAGGACTGCCCCTGAGGGCTGAATCCCGTTTTTTGGGTGTTTTCCAGGGAAATATCCGTGTGCTCTCCATGAGGGGAGAGCCCTGTGACTGCCCCTGAGGGCTGAATCCCGTTTTTTGGGTGTTTTCCAGGGAAACATCCGCGTGTTCTGCCGCGTGCGGCCGCTGCTGCCCGAGGAGCGCGAGCGGCAGCGGGGGCTGCCCCACCTGCACTTCCCCCCCCAGGACCACCACAGCCTCCTGCTCACCCGGCCCGACGACGTGAGTGCTCAAAAAGCTGCTTTTCCTCCTCAAAAACGGCTTGAATTCCCTCAAAAGTGGTCGTTATTTCCCTCAGAAATGGCCTTTTTCTCGCAAAAATCCTTTGTTTTCCCAAAAGTCCGGTTTTCCCTCTCAAAAATGGTCTTATTTCCCTCAAAATTGGCTTTTTTTCCCCTCAAAAGTCCCTTGTT
Organism: Aphelocoma coerulescens; assembly: GCF_041296385.1. Taxonomy (NCBI): domain Eukaryota; kingdom Metazoa; phylum Chordata; class Aves; order Passeriformes; family Corvidae; genus Aphelocoma; species Aphelocoma coerulescens. The sequence goes on from NW_027183535.1 coordinate 290,597, forward strand.
TCCACAGAATTCCTTTTTTCCCTCTCAAAAATGGCTTTATTTCCCTCAAAATTGGCTTTTTTTCCCCTCAAAAGTCCCTTGTTTCCACAGAATTCCTTTTTTCCCTCTCAAAAATGGCTTTATTTCCCTCAAAATTGGCTTTTTTTCCCCTCAAAAGTCCCTTGTTTCCACAGAATTCCTTTTTTCCCTCTCAAAAATGGCTTTATTTCCCTCAAAAGTGGCTTTTTTTCCCCTCAAAAGTCCCTTGTTTCCGCAGAATTCCTTTTTTCCCTCTCAAAAATGGCCTTATTTCCCTCAAAAGTGGCTTTTTTTCCCCTCAAAAGTCCCTTGTTTCCGCAGAATTCCTTTTTTCCCTCTCAAAAATGGCCTTATTTCCCTCAAAAGTGGCTTTTTTTCCCCTCAAAAGTCCCTTGTTTCCGCAGAATTCCTTTTTTCCCTCTCAAAAATGGCCTTATTTCCCTCAAAAGTGGCTTTTTTTCCCCTCAAAAGTCCCTTGTTTCCGCAGAATTCCTTTTTTCCCTCTCAAAAATGGCCTTATTTCCCTCAAAAGTGGCTTTTTTCCCCCTCAAAAGTCCCTTGTTTCCCCAGAATTCCTTTTTTCCCTCTCAAAAATGGCCTTTTCCCTCTCAAGAATCCCTATTGCCAAAAAGTCTTTTTTACTTCTTGGAAATATCTGATTTTCTTTCAAAAATGTCCATTTTCCTTCAAAAATGCTCTTTTTTCTCTCAGAAATGGCATCTTTTCCATCAAAAATGTCTTTTCCCTTCCAAAACGTTTATTTTTCTGTCTGATAAAGTCCTTTATTTTTTCTCCCCAAAATACGCTTTTTATCTTCAAAAATGTTATTTTTTCCCTTTCCAAAATGTCCATTTTTTTCTCAAAAATGTTCTTCTTCCCTGTAAAAATGTTGTTTTTACCCCTTAAATGTCCTTTTTTCTTTCAAAAATCTCCTACTACGCAAAAAATCTTTATTTCCCCAAAATGTCCTTTCTTTCTCCTCAAAAATACCCTTTTTTTCCTCAGAGTGGCCTTTTTGCCTCCAAACCCCCATATTACCCAAAAAAAGGCCTTTTTTCCCCTCAAAAGTGGCTTTTTTTTACCTCAAAATTTTGGTTTTTTCACTGGAAAATGGGTGTTCTCCCCAAATGGTTTTTTTTTCTTCCCCAGAATGTTTTATTTCTGAAAAAAAAGGGCTTTTCCCCCCCTACCAATCCCCTTTTTTCCTTCCACATCTCTTTTTCCCCCCCAAACTCCCTTTCCCGGCTCCCCAAATTTCCCTTTTTCTTAAAAAAAAAACCCAAAAAACTCCTTTTCCAACCAAAATCCACTTCTTCCCTTTTTTCTTCCTTCCCCAAATTTTTAATCCCAAAAAGGAGCTTTTTTTCTCCCAACCCTGTTTCTCCTAAAATTGGCTTTTTTTCTCCTGAAGCTGCCCTTTCCTTTTCCAAAAAACTGGAGTTTTTGGACTGCAAAATTGGGCCTTTTCCCCCTTAAAAACGGCTTTTTCGTCCCCCTCGGAAAAATTCCCGTTTTCTCCAAAAAAACCGCACTTTTTCCTCCCATAACCCATGTTTTTCCTCCCTGAATCCCCTTTTTTCCTCCCTGAATCCCCTTTTTTCCCCCCAAATCTCCTCCTCCTCCCTCCTCCTCCTCCCCCCCGCCCCGTTTTGCCCCAAATCCGGTGTTTTTTCCCCGGAAGTCGCAGCTGGGCCGGGAGCGGCGCGCGGAGCTGCGCTACGACTTCAGCTTCGACCGCGTCTTCCCTCCCGCCGCCTCCCAGCAGGAAATCTTCCAGGAGATCCAGCTCCTCGTGCAGGTGTGGGCCCCAAAACCCCGCAATTCCACCCCAAATCCTTCTGAGAATCCCAAAATTTCCTTCCCAAATCGCCTCCGAATTCCAAAATCCCTCCCCAATCCCTCCCAGAATTCCCAAATCCCTCCCCAGTCCCCCTTTAACCCTCAAATCTCACTTGAATCCCCCTCAGAACTCCCCAATCCCCCTCAAACCCTTCCCAAATCCTTCTGAGAATTCCCCAAATCCCTCTGAGAATCCCAAAATTTCCCTCCAAATCCCTCTCAGAATTCCCAAATCCCCCTTTCACCCTCAAATCTCACCCAAATCCCCCCTCAGAACTCCCCAATCCCCCTCAAACCCTTCCCAAATCCTCCCCAAACCCCAAATCCTTCTGAGAATTCCCCAAATCCCTCTGAGAATCCCAAAATTTCCCTCCAAACCCCCTCAGAATTCACAAATTCTTCCCAAATCCCTCCCAAATCCCCCTTTAACCCTCAAATCTCACCGAAATCCCCCCTCAGAACTCCCCAATCCCCCTCAAACCCTTCCCAAATGCTCCCCAAACCCCAAATCCTTCTGAGAATTCCCCAAATCCGTCTTAGAATCCCAAAATTTCCCTCCAAACCCCCTCAGAATTCCCAAATCCCCCTTTCACCCTCAAATCTCACCCGAATCCCCCCTCAGAATCCCCCAATCCCTCTCAAACCCTTCCCAAATCCTCCCCAAACCCCAAATCCTTCTGAGAATTCCCCAAATCCCTCTGAGAATCCCAAAATTTCCCTCCAAACCCCCTCAGAATTCACAAATTCTTCCCAAATCCCTCCCAAATCCCCCTTTAACCCTCAAATCTCACCGAAATCCCCCCTCAGAACTCCCAAATCCCTCTCAAACCCTTCCCAAATGCTCCCCAAACCCCAAATCCTTCTGAGAATTCCCCAAATCCCTCTGAGAATCCCAAAATTTCCTTCCCAAATCGCCTCCGAATTCCAAAATCCCTCCCCAATCCCTCCCAGAATTCCCAAATCCCTCCCCAATCCCCCTTTAACCCTCAAATCTCACTTGAATCCCCCTCAGAACTCCCCAATCCCCCTCAAACCCTTCCCAAATCCTTCTGAGAATTCCCCAAATCCATCTTAGAATCCCAAAATTTCCCTCCAAATCCCTCTCAGAATTCCCAAACCCCCCTTTCACCCTCAAATCTCACCCGAATCCCCCCTCAGAATTCCCAAATCCCCCTCAAACCCTTCCCAAATGCTCCCCAAACCCCAAATCCTTCTGAGAATTCCCCAAATCCCTCTGAGAATCCCAAAATTTCCTTCCCAAATCGCCTCCGAATTCCCAAATCCCTCCCCAATCCCTCCCAGAATTCCCAAATCCCTCTCAAATCCCCCTTTAACCCTCAAATCTCACCCAAATCCCCCCTCAGAACTCCCCAATCCCTCTCAAACCCTTCCCAAATGCTCCCCAAACCCCAAATCCTTCTGAGAATTCCCCAAATCCCTCTGAGAATCCCAAAATTTCCCTCCAAACCCCCTCAGAATTCACAAATTCTTCCCAAATCCCTCCCAAATCCCCCTTTAACCCTCAAATCTCACCGAAATCCCCCCTCAGAATTCCCAAATCCCCCTCAAACCCTTCCCAAATGCTCCCCAAACCCCAAATCCTTCTGAGAATTCCCCAAATCCCTCTGAGAATCCCAAAATTTCCTTCCCAAATCGCCTCCGAATTCCCAAATCCCTCCCCAATCCCTCCCAGAATTCCCAAATCCCTCCCCAATCCCCCTTTCACCCTCAAATCTCACCCGAATCCCCCCTCAGAATTCCCAAATCCCCCTCAAACCTTTCCCAAAACCTCCCCAAATCCCAAATCCCTGTGAGCATTCCCAAACCCCTCTGACCATTCCCAAACCCCGGTGACCATTCCTAATCCCTGTGAGAATTCCCAAACCCCTGTGAGAATTCCCAATCCCTGGTGCCCATTCCCAATCCCTCTGACCATTCCCAAACCCCTGTGACCATTCCCAAACCCTGTGACCATTCCCCAGTCCCAGTGACCATTCCCAAACCCCTCTGCCCATTCCCAAACCCCTCTGCCCATTCCCAAACCCCTCTGACCATTCCCAAACCCCTCTGAGCATTCCCAAATCCCTGTGACCATTCCCAAACCCCTCTGAGCATTCCCAAACCCCTCTGACCATTCCCAATCCCTGGTGCCCATTCCCAAACCCCTCTGAGCATTCCCAAATCCCTCTGACCATTCCCAATCCCTGGTGCCCATTCCCAAACCCCTGTGACCATTCCCAAACCCCTCTGCCCATTCCCAAACCCCTCTGCCCATTCCCAAACCCCTCTGCCCATTCCCCAACCCCTCTGCCCATTCCCCAACCCCTCTGCCCATTCCCCAACCCCTCTGCCCATTCCCAAACCCCTCTGCCCATTCCCAAACCCCGCTGCCCATCCCCAAACCCCTCTGCCCATTCCCAAACCCCTGTGCCCATTCCCAAATCCCGCTGCAGTCTGCCCTGGACGGGTACCCCGTGTGCATCTTCGCCTACGGCCAGACGGGCAGCGGGAAAACCTTCACCATGGAGGGCCCGGATCCGCCGGGGCTGCCCGAGTCCCGCGGGATCATCCCCAGGGCCGTCCGGCACCTCTTCCTGGGCGCCCGCGACCTGGCGGGCAAGGGCTGGCAGGTACTTGCCGAGAATGCCCCCGATCCCGGGATCCCGGCCCGTTTTGGGGGCGAATCCCGGGAATTCGAGGCGCTTTTAGTACCATTTCTCCGCCAGCTTCCTGGAGATCTACAACGAGTCCCTGCGGGATCTGCTCGTGGGCAAGGGAGAGCGCGGCTCCGACCTGGAGATCCGGCGCCTGGGGCCCGGCAGCGACGAGCTGCACGTGCCCAACCTCACCTGGGTGCCCGTGGAGAGCGAGGAGCAGGTGGGGATTCCCGGGATTTGGGGGAAATTGGGGAAAATTTTGGAATTCTGGGGAAAATTTGGGGGATTTAGGTGGAAATTTGGGGACTTTAGGGGCATTTTCAGTGGGATTTGGGGATTCTGAGGGGGGAATGTGGAGCTGCACGTGCCCAACCTCACCTGGGTGTCCGTGGAGAGCGAGGAGCAGGTGGGGATTCCTGGGATTTGGGGGGAATTTGGGAATTCTGAGGAAAATGTGGGGGTTTTAGGGTGGTTTTACAGGGATTTCAGGGGAAATTTGGGGATTCTGAGGGAAGGTGAGGGGGGAATGTGGAGCTGCACGTGCCCAACCTCACCTGGGTGCCCGTGGAGAGCGAGGAGCAGGTGGGGATTCCCGGGATTTGGGGGAATTTGGGGAATTCTGGGGAAAATTTGGGGGTTTTAGGTGGAAATTTGGGGATTCTGTGAGAGAAATCTGGGAGTTTGTGAGGGAAGGTGAGGGGGGAATGTGGAGCTGCACGTGCCCAACCTCAGCTGGGTGCCCGTGGAGAGCGAGGAGCACGTGGGGATTCCTGGGATTTGGGGGGAATTTGGGGAATTCTGGGGAAAATTTGGGGGTTTTGGGTGGAAATTTGGGGATTTTAGGGGCATTTTCAGTGGGATTTGGGGATTCTGAGGGGGGAATGTGGAGCTGCACGTGCCCAACCTCAGCTGGGTGCCCGTGGAGAGCGAGGAGCACGTGGGGATTCCCGGGATTTGGGGGAATTTGGGGGAATTTGACGTTTTTTGATGGAAATCTGGGAGTTCGGAGGCATTTCTGGGAGCAGTCTGGGGATTCTCTGGAGGAATTTGGCTCCTCAGGGGGGGTTTGGGAATTCAGGTGGAAATTTGGGTGATTGGGTGGATTTGGGGCGGTTTTTCCGTGCATTTCCCGGAATTTTCACATTTCTGGGACAGCTCAGTGACTTCATTTGGGCTTCCAGGGAGGATTTATTCCATTTCCAAGCTGATTTCTCTTCATTTTCCCCCGTTTTTCCCTCTTGCCTCGTGTTCTCCCTTCTCCCACGTTCCAACATCCCCGTTTTTCCCACGTTTTCCCCGTTTTCTCCGTTTCTCCCCGTTTTCCCCTCGTTTTACCCCGTTTTTACTCCGTTTTCCCCTTGTTTTTCCCCTGTTTCTCCCCATTTTTCTCCCCGTTTCTCCTCGTTCTCCCCTCATTTTCTCCCGTTTTCCCGTTTTCCTCCCTTTTCCCCCCTTTTCCCTCGTTTTTTCCCTCCTTTCTCCCCATTTCCCCCATTTTTCCCCCATTTTTCCCTCGTTTTTCCCCTCGTTTTTCCCCTTTTTTTCTCCCTGTTTTTCCCCTTTTTTTCTCCCCATTTTTCCCCCATTTCTCCCCCGTTTCTCCTCGTTTTTCCCCCGTTTCCCCTTGGTTTTCCCCCATTTCTCCCCACTTTCTCCCGTTTTCCCCCCTTTTCCCCCCTTTTGCCTCGTTTTTGCCTCGTTTTTTCCTTGTTTTTTCCCCCGTTTCCCCCCCATTTCCCCCCCGTTTCTCCCCGTTTCCCCCCCGTTTTCCCCCCATTTTCCCCCCGTTTTCCCCCTGTTTTCCCCCCGTTTCTCCCCCGTTTTCCCCCCGTTTTCCCCCGTTTCCCCCCGTTCTCCCCCATTTCCCCCGTTTCCCCCCGTTTTTCCCCCGTTTTTCCCCCGTTTCCCCCCCATTTCCCCCCCGTTTCTCCCCCATTTCCCCCCGTTTTCCCCCCGTTTCCCCCCCGTTTCCCCCCCGCTTCCCCCCCGTTTCTCCCCCGTTTTCCCCCCGTTTCCCCCCATTTTCCCCCCGTTTTCCCCCCGTTTTCCCCCCGTTTCCCCCCCATTTTCCCCCCGTTTCCCCCCGTTTTCCCCCGTTTCCCCCCCGTTTCCCCCCCCGTTTCCCCCCGTTTTCCCCCCGTTTTCCCCCCGTTTTCCCCCCGTTTCTCCCCCGTTTCCCCCCCCCATTTCCCCCCATTTTTCCCCCGTTTCTCCCCATTTCCCCCCCGTTTCCCCCCCGTTCCCCCCCGTTTCCCCCCTTTTCCCCCCTTTTTCCCCCTTTTTCCCCCTTTTTCCCCCTTTTCCCCCCTTTTCCCCCCTTTTTCCCCCTTTTTTCCCCCATTTCTCCCCGTTTTCCCCCCGTTTTCCCCCCGTTTCCCCCCCGTTTCCCCCCCGTTTCCCCCCGTTTCTCCCCGTTTTCCCCCGTTTCTCCCCCGTTTCTCCCCCGTTTCCCCCCCCGTTTTCCCCCCGTTTCTCCCCCGTTTCCCCCCGTTTCCCCCCCCCATTTCCCCCCATTTTTCCCCCGTTTCTCCCCATTTCCCCCCCGTTTCCCCCCCGTTTTGCCCCGTTCCCCCCCGTTCCCCCCCGTTCCCCCCCGTTCCCCCCCGTTTCCCCCCTTTTTCCCCCTTTTCCCCCCTTTTCCCCCCTTTTCCCCCCTTTTTCCCCCTTTTTTCCCCCATTTCTCCCCGTTTCCCCCCCCGGTCCCCCCCGTTCCCCCCCATTTTTCCCCCCGTTTCCCCCCCGTTTCCCCCCCGTTTCCCCCCGTTTCCCCCCCATTTTCCCCCCCGTTTCCCCCCGTTTCCCCCCGTTTCCCCCCCGTTTTCCCCCCGTTTCTCCCCCGTTTCTCCCCCGTTTCTCCCCCGTTTTTCCCCCCTTTTTCCCCCTTTTTTCCCCCATTTCTCCCTGTTTTCCCCCCCGTTCCCCCCCGTTTCCCCCCGTTTCCCCCCCGTTCCCCCCCGTTCCCCCCCGTTTCCCCCATTCCCCCCCCGTTTTTCCCCCCATCCTTTCCCCGTTCCCAGGTGCAGGAGCTGCTGCTGCGGGCGGCCTCGCAGCGCTCGGTGGCTCGCACGGGGCTCAACGAGCGCTCGTCGCGCTCCCACTCCGTGTTCCAGCTGCGCATCCGCGGCCACCACTCGGCCCGGGAGCTGCGCTGCGCCTGTGAGCCCTCCCTGCCCCCGTCCCCACCCTTCCCAAAACCCCCAAAATCCCCACAATCCCCACAATTCCCCAAATTCCCCACCCCACCCCCCCCCGGCCGGCCCCACTTCTCCCTCCTCCTCCCTCCCCATTTCTGCTCCGCTTTTCCATCTTCCCCCCCCCCCACCCTCTTTCCCAGCTCTTTGCCCTTTTTCCCACCTCCTGCTCCATTTTCCCCACCCACAAGTCCCATTTTCCCATCTCCACCCCCATTTTTCCCCCCATTTTTCCCCCCATTTTTCCCCCCATTTTCCCCCCCATTTTCCCCCCCATTTTCCCCCCCATTTTGCCCCCCATTTTGCCCCCCATTTTTCCCCCCATTTTTCCCCCCATTTTCCCTCATTTCCCCCCATTTTTCCTCATTTCCCCCCATTTTTCCCCGTTTTCCCCTCCCTTTCCCCCATTTTCCCCTCCATTTTCCTAATTTTTCTCCCTTTTTTCCCCATTTTCCCCATTTCTCCCCCTTTCCCCCCATTTCCCCCCATTCCCCCCCCATTTTTTCCCCATTTTTCCCCTATTTCCCCCCATTTCCCCCATTTTCCCCCTATTTTTCCCCCATTTCTCCATTTTTCCCCTATTTTCCCCCATTTTCCCCCATTTTTCCCATTTCTCTCCATTTACCCCATTTTTCCCCGTTTCCTGACGTTTCCCCCCATTTTCCCCCATTTTTCCCCTCCCATTCCCCCCATTTTCCCCCATTTTCCCCCCCCATTTTCCCCCCATTTTCCCCCCATTTTCCCCCCATTTCCCCCATTTCTCCCCATTTCTCCCTATTTTCCCCCATTTCTCCCTATTTTCCCCTATTTTCCCCCATTTTTCCCCATTTTTCCCCATTTTTCCCCATTTTCCCCCCATTTTCCCCCCATTTCCCCCATTTCTCCCCATTTCTCCCTATTTTCCCCCATTTCTCCCTATTTTCCCCCATTTTCCCCCATTTCTCCCCATTTCTCCCTATTTCTCCCTATTTTCCCCCATTTTCCCCATTCCCCCATTTCCCATTTTCCCCCCTTTCCCCCATTTTTCCCATTTCCCCCATTTCCCCCATTTCCCCCCATTCCCCCATATCCCCATGTTTCCCATGTTTCCCATTTTCCCCCATTTCCCCCATATTCCCATGTTTCCCATTTCCCCATTTCCCCATTTCCCCATATCCCCATGTTTCCCATTTTTCCCATTTCCCCATTTTCCCCCATTTTCCCCCATTCCCCCATATCCCCATATCCCCATATCCCCATGTTCCCCATGTTTCCCATATTCCCCTTTTCCCCCTTTTCCCCCATTTCCCCATTTCCCCCATATCCCCCATTTCCCCCATATCCCCCATTCCCCCATTCCCCCACGTTCCCCACGTTTCCCATTTTTCCCATTTTCCCCCATTTTCCCCCCATTTTCCCCCATATCCCCATATCCCCATGTTCCCCACGTTTCCCATTTCCCCCCATTCCCCCATATCCCCCATATCGCCATATCCCCATGTTTCCCACGTTTCCCATTTTTCCCATTTTCCCCCATTCCCCCATATCCCCATATTCCCATGTTTCCCATTTTCCCCCATTTTCCCCCCATTTCCCCATTTTCCCCCATTTCCCCATCCCCCCCCATTCCCCCCATTCCCCCTTTTCCCCCTTTTCCCTGATTTCCCCATTTCCCCCCATTTCCCCCCATTCCCCCATATCCCCACGTTCCCCACGTTTCCCATTTCCCCCCATTCCCCCCATTCCCCCCATTCCCCCTTTTCCCCCTTTTCCCCCTTTTCCCCATTTCCCCCCATTTCCCCCATATTCCCCATTCCCCCATATCCCCATATTCCCACGTTTCCCATTTTTCCCATTTTCCCCCATTTTCCCCCCATTTCCCCCCATTCCCCCATATTCCCATGTTTCCTATTTCCCCCGTTTTCCCCCATATCCCCCATTCCCCCATATCCCCATATCCCCCATGTTTCCCACGTTTCCCATTTCCCCCCATTTCCCCCCATATCCCCATATTCCCACGTTTCCCATTTTTCCCATTTTCCCCCCATTTCCCCCCATATCCCCATGTTTCCCACGTTCCCCATGTTTCCCATTTTTCCCATTTTCCCCCATTTTCCCCCCATTCCCCCCCATATCCCCCATTCCCCCATATTCCCACGTTTCCCATTTTTCCCATTTTCCCCCATTTTCCCCCCATTCCCCCATATCCCCATATCCCCACGTTTCCCATTTTTCCCATTTTCCCCCATTTTCCCCCATATCCCCATATTCCCACGTTCCCCACGTTTCCCATTTTTCCCATTTTCCCCCATTTTCCCCCCATTTTCCCCGTTGTTCCCCCCCAGCCTCGCTGACCCTGGTGGACCTGGCGGGCTCCGAGCGCCTGGAGAAGTCCGGCTCGGCCGGGAGCCGCCTGCGGGAGACGCAGAGCATCAACTCCAGCCTGAGCGCGCTGGGGCTCGTCATCAGCGCCCTCTGCAACAAGGTTTGGGGCAAAATCCCCCCGTTTTGGGGCTTTTGTGGGATTGGGGAACTGGGAATGGGGATTGGGAACTGGGAATGGGGAAATGGGAACTGGGAATGGGGGATGGGAGAATCCATCAGCTCCAGCCTGAGCGCGCTGGGGCTCGTTTGTCATCAGCGCCCTCTGCAACAAGGTTTGGGGCAAAATCCACCGATTTTGGGGCTTTTGTGGGATTGGGGAACTGGGAATGGGGATTGGGAACTGGGAATGGGGATTGGGAACTGGGAATGGGGGATGGGAGAATCCATCAGCTCCAGCCTGAGCGCGCTGGGGCTCGTTTGTCATCAGCGCCCTCTGCAACAAGGTTTGGGCTGAAATTCCCCCGTTTTGGGGCTTTTGTGGGATTGGGGAACTGGGAATGGGGATTGGGAACTGGGAATGGGGAACTGGGAACTGGGAATGGGCGCTGGGAATGGGGGATGGGAGAATCCATCAGCTCCAGCCTGAGCGCGCTGGGGCTCGTTTGTCATCAGCGCCCTCTGCAACAAGGTTTGGGCTGAAATCCCCCCGTTTTGGGGCTTTTGTGGGATTGGGGAACTGGGAATGGGGATTGGGAACTGGGAATGGGGAATGGGAACTGGGGATGGGAACTGGGAATGGGGGATGGGAGAATCCATCAGCTCCAGCCTGAGCGCGCTGGGGCTCGTTTGTCATCAGCGCCCTCTGCAACGAGGTTTGGGGCAAAATCCACCCGTTTTGGGGCTTTTGTGGGATTGGGGTGTGGGGAAATGGAAGCTGGGATAGGAAAAGGGGGCAGGAGGTGGGAAAACTTGGGAACTGGGCTGGGAAAAATGGGATCAGTGATAGGAAAATGGGGGAAGAAGAGGAATGGGGCAGAAAAATTGGGATGGGAGGTGGGAAAAGGGGGAGGGGGGAATGGGAAAAATGGGATCAGGAATGGAGAAGTGGGGATTGGGGTGGGAAAAATGGGATGGGAGGGGGAGAAATGGGAATTTGGGGTGGGGAAATGGGGCAGGAAATGGGAATTGGGGCCGGAAATGGGGATTGGAGGGGGGGAAATGGGGATTGGGGCAGGAAATGGGGATTGGAGGTGGGAAATGGGAAATGGGGCAGGAAATGGGGATTGGAGGGGGGGAAATGGGGATTGGAGGGTGGGAAATGGGGCAGGAAATGGGGATTGGGGCCTGAAATGGGGATTGGAGGGGGGGAAATGGGGCCGGAAATGGGGATTGGAGGGGGGGAAATGGGGTTGGAGATGGGAAAAATGGGAAAAATGTTGGAATTGGGGTGGGAGAAAGGGGACAGGAGGTGGGCAAAAGGGGAGGGAAATGGGAAGAAGGGGCTTGGGGAGCCCAAGGCGGGGTTGGGATGTGGGGCTGGGCCCCCCCCAGCCCCCCACGTTGCCGGATCCCGCAGGAGCCGCACATCCCGTACCGGAACAGCAAACTGACCTTCCTGCTGCAGAACTGCCTGGGCGGGCACGCCAAGGTGTACGTGGGCACCCCAAAAACCACCCCAGGGCACCCCAAAACCAACCCAGGGCACCCCAAAACCACCCCAGAGCACCCCAAAACCAACCCAGGGCACCCCAAAACCACCCCAACCTGCCCAGGGCACCCCAAAACCAACCCAGGGCACCCCAAAACCACCCCAAAAACCACCCCAGAGCACCCCAAAACCAACCCAGGGCACCCCAAAACCAACCCAGGGCACCCCAAACCTGCCCAGAGCACCCCAAAACCAACCCAGGGCACCCCAAAACCACCCCAGAGCACCCCAAAACCAACCCAGAGCACCCCAAAACCACCCCAACCTGCCCAGAGCACCCCAAAACCACCCCAGAGCACCCCAAAAACCACCCCAGAGCACCCCAAAACCACCCCAGAGCACCCCAAAACCACCCCAAACCTGCCCAGAGCACCCCAAAACCACCCCAGAGCACCCCAAAACCACCCCAACCTGCTCAGAGCACCCCAAAAACCAACCCAGAGCACCCCAAAACCACCCCAGAGCACCCCAAAACCACCCCAACCTGCCCAGAGCACCCCAAAAACCAACCCAGAGCACCCCAAAAACCAACCCAGGGCACCCCAAAACCACCCCAACCTGCCCAGAGCACCCCAAAAACCAACCCAGAGCACCCCAAAACCACCCCAAACCTGCCCAGAGCACCCCAAAAACCACCCCAGAGCACCCCAAAAACCAACCCCAACCTGCCCAGAGCACCCCAAAAACCACCCCAGAGCCCCCCAAACCGACCCCAACCTGCCCAGAGCACCCCAAAAACCACCCCAGAGCACCCCAAAAACCAACCCAGAGCACCCCAAAAACCACCCCAACCTGCCCAGAGCACCCCAAAACCAACCCCAAACCTTCCCAGAGCACCCCAAAAACCACCCCAAACCTGCCCAGAGCACCCCAAAACCACCCCAAAACCAACCCAGAGCACCCCAAAACCAGCCCAGAGCACCCCAAAAACCAACCCAGACCTGCCCAGAGCACCCCAAAACCACCCCAAAACCAACCCAGAGCACCCCAAAACCACCCCAACCTGCCCAGAGCACCCCAAAAACCAATCCAGAGCACCCCAAAACCACCCCAGAGCACCCCAAAAACCAACCCAGGGCACCCCAAAACCACCCCAACCTGCCCAGAGCACCCCAAACCTGCCCAGAGCACCCCAAAAACCACCCCAACCTGCCCAGAGCACCCCAAAAACCACCCCAAACCTGCCCAGAGCACCCCAAACCTGCCCAGAGCACCCCAAAACCACCCCAACCTGACCAGAGCACCCCAAAACCAACCCAGAGCACCCCAAAACCACCCCAGAGCACCCCAAAAACCAACCCCAACCTGCCCAGAGCACCCCAAAAACCAATCCAGAGCACCCCAAACCCACCCCAACCTGCCCAGAGCACCCCAAAATCAACCCAGAGCACCCCAAAACCACCCCAAACCTGCCCAGAGCACCCCAAAACCACCCCAAACCAACCCAGAGCACCCCAAAACCACCCCAAACCTGCCCAGAGCAGCCCAAAAAAACCCCAAACCTGCCCAGAGCAGCCCAAAAAAACCCCAAACCTGCCCAGAGCACCCCAAAAACAACCCCAAAACCTGCCCAGAGCAGCCCGAAACCCAAACCTGCCCAGAGCACCCCAAAGCACCCCAAAATCATCTCAAATCCCCTAAATCCCACCCAAATACCCCTAAAACCAGCCCAAATCATCCCAAATCCCACCCAAATCACCCAAGAACCACCCCAAATCATCCCACATCCCCCCAAATCATCCCAAATCCCCCCAAAACCAGCCCAGAGCATCCCAAATCCACCCCAAATCCTCCCAAAACCATCCCAAATCCCTAGAATTCAACCCAAATCCCCCCTAAATCATCCCAAAATCCCCCCAAACCATCCGAAATGCCCCCAGAATCATCCCAAATCCCCCCAAAATCTTCCCCAAATCATCCCAAATGCCCCTAAATCCACCCCAAATCATCCCAAATCCACCCCAAATTCCCAGAATCCCACCCAAATCCCACCCAAATCAGCCCAAGTCCCCCCAAAACCACCCCAAATCATCCCAAATCCCCCTCAAGTCCACCCCAGATCCCCCAAAACCACCCCAAACCACCCCAAATCCCCCCAAAATCATCTCAAATCATCCCAAATCCCCCAAATCACTCCAACCCCCCTGAAATCACCCCAAATCCCCCCCAAACCACCCCAAATCCCTCCAGGACGCCCCAAATTCCCCCTGAACCCTTCCCTGAACGCCCAAATTTCCCCCAAATTCCCTCCTGAACCCCAAAATTCCCCCCCAGTTGAGGGGATTGGGGGGATTTTGGGGGTTCCTGGGGGGTTTTGGGGGTTCAGGAGTTTCGGGGTCCCCCCCTGAGCCCCCTTTCCCCTCCCCCCAGGTTGATGTTTGTGACCATTTCCCCCCTGGAGGAGAATTTTGGGGAATCCCTGAACTCCCTGCGCTTCGCCAGCAAGGTGGGGGAGGGGCGGGGGGAGGGGCTGGGGGGTCCCGAGGGGATTTGGGGGTGTCCTGGGGGGATTTGGGGGGTCCTGGGGGAGATTTGGGAGGTCCTAGGGGGAATTTGGGGGGGATTTGGGGGGAATTTGGGGGGTCCTGGGAGAGGTTTGGGAGGTCCTGAGGGGAATTTGGGGGGTCCTGAGGGGACTTGGGGGTCCTGGGGGGGATTTAGGGGGGTCCTGAGGGGAATTTGGGGGGGATTTGGGAGGTCCTGGGGGGGATTTGGGGGGGGGATTTGGGGGGTCCTGGGGAAATTGTGGGGGAATTTGGGGGGTCCTGAGGGGATTTGGGGGGTCCTGGGACAGGTTTGGGGGTCCTGGGGGGAATTTAGGGAGGTCCTTAGGGGAATCTGGGGGGGATTTGGGGGGTCCTGAGGGGATTTGGGGGGTCCTGAGGGGAATTTGGGGGGAATTTGGGGGGTCCTAGGACAGGTTTGGGGGTCCTGAGGGGAATTTGGGGGGTCCTGAGGGGATTTGGGGGTCCTGGGGGGGGATTTGGGGGGTCCTGAGGGGATTTGGGGGGGTCCTGAGGGGAATTTGGGGGGAATTTGGGGGGTCCTGGGACAGGTTTGGGGGTCCTGAGGGGAATTTGGGGGAGATTTGGGGGGTCCTGAGGGGATTTGGGGGTCCTGGGGGCGATTTTGGGGTCCTGAGGGGATTTGGGGGTCCTGGTTGGGGATTTAGGGGGGTCCTGAGGTGATTTGGGGGGTCCTGGAGGGAATTTGGGGGGGTCCTGAGGGGGATTTAGGGGGGGGATTTGGGGGTCCTGGGGAAATTGGGGGATTTGAGGGGTCCTGAGGGGATTTAGGGGGTCCTGGGGGGAAATTTGGGGGGGATTTTGGGGGATCCTGGGACAGGTTTGGGGGTCCTGGTGGGGATTTAGGGGGGTCCTGAGGAGAATTTGGGGGGGATTTGGGGGTCCTGGGGAGAATTTGGGGGGTCCTGAGGGGGATTTAGGGGGGTGATTTAAGGGGTCCTGGGGGGAATTTTGGGGGGGATTTTGGGGTCCTGGAGGGAATTTGGGGGGCATTTATGGAGAATTGGGGGGTCCTGAGGGGATTTGGGGGTCCTGGGGGGGATTTTGGGGTCCTGGTGGGGATTTAGGGGGGTCCTGAGGGGAATTTGGGGGGTCCTGGGGGGAATTTGGGGGGTCCTGAGGGGATTTTTGGGGGTCCTGGAGGGGGATTTGGGGGCTCCTGGGGGAGATTTTGGGGGGGATTTGGGGGTCCTGGAGGGAATTTGGGGAGTCCTGGGGAGAATTTATGGGGAACTGGGGGGTCCTTGAGGGAATTTGAGGGGTCCTGAGGGGATTTGGGGGGGCCTGAGGGGAATTTGGGGGCCCTGAGGGGATTTGGGGGGAAATTGGGGGTCCTGAGGGGTCCTGGAAGGGATTTTGGGGATCCCTGGGAATTTTTGGAGGGTCCTGAGGGGGATTTGGGGGGTCCTGGGACAGGTTTGGGGCTCCTGAGGGGATTTGGGGGGGGGATTGGGGGTCCTGAGGGGTCCTTGAAGGGATTTTGGGGATCCCTGGGAATTTTTGGAGGGTCCTGAGGGGGATTTGGGGGGTCCTGGGACAGGTTTGGGGCTCCTGAGGGGATTTGGGGGGGGGATTGGGGGTCCTGAGGGGTCCTTGAAGGGATTTTGGGGGTCCTGAGGGGATTTGGGGGGGGGATTTGGGGGTCCTGGAAGGGAATTCGGAAAGTCCTGGGGGGGATTTCGGGGTCCTGGGGAGATTTGGGGGGCGTTTGAGGGTCCTGAGGGGGACTTAGGGGGGATTTAGGGAAAACTGGGGGTCCTGAGGGGTCCTGGAGGGGATTTTGGGGTCTCAGAGGGGTTTTGGGGAGGTTCAGGGGGGGATTTGGGGGGGTTTCAGGGGGAGTTTGGGGGATCCTGGAGGGAATTTCTGGGGTCCCAGATGGTTTTGGGGGTGCTGAGGGGGATTTGGGGGTGTCCCAGAGGGGGTTTGGGGGGATTTTGGGGGTCCCGGGGAAATTTCGGGTGACCCGGAGGGGATTTTGGGGGGGTTCCTGAGGGGATTTTGGGGGGTCCCCGGGGGTTTTTGGGGGTTCCGGGGCTGGTTTTGGGGGTCCCGGGAGTTTTTTGGGGGGTTCCGGGGTTGTTTTCGGGGGGTTCCAGGGGGTTTTGGGGGTTCCGGGGTTGTTTTTGGGGGTTCCGGGGTTGTTTTTGGGGGGTCCCGGGGGTTTTTGGGGGGTCCCGGCTGGTCCGAGCGCTCCCCTCCCCCCCCCCCCCCCCAGGTGAACGAGTGCATGATCGGCACCGCCCAGACCAACCGGAAGTGACGTCAGCTCCGCCCTTGGCGCCGCCAATTCCCGCCTTTTTAACGCAACAACCAATAAAGATTCGCCTTTCCACGGAGCTGATTGGCTGCTGGTGTCACGTGTCATTAGCCAAGATGGCGGCGCCGCGCTGCCCCGTGCGGGAGAACGCCGCGCGCTGATTCGCTGCGCCCGTACGGCAGCGTGGCGGCCGCCATGTTGCCGCGCCTTCGCCCTCCGCCGCGGGGCGCCTCACGGCCACCGTACCGCCGCCATCTTGTGCTCCACCTCCGCGCCTGCGCGGCGCCGCCTCTCCGGAGCTCTCCGCGATGGCGCTAACCGGCGGCCGCTTCCCCGTCCCGAACGCCACCGGGAAGGGCGAAAACGCGCCAAAAAAACAGGGCGGGACCGTGAGGGTTAAAGGGGCGGGGTTTCGGGGCGGCCCTCACGTTAAGATGGCGGCGCCCGCCTCGGCGGAGCCAATGCCCGGATGAGGCGGCGGGCTGCGATTGGCCGGCGGGCGTGGCCCCGCCCCTTTCTTTGTACGGTGTCATGGCGGCGCCCGCTCGGCCGGGCCGGCGCGGGGCGGCGCTTCCGCTCCTGCGCAGTGCGGGGCCGCGGCCGCTCGGTGGCGGCGGCGCCGGAGGAGCCGCGCGGGCCCGGTGAGCGCGGGGGGGGCGGGGCCTGCCCGAGGGGGCGGGGCCGGGGGCGGGGCCTGCGCGGGAGGGGGCGGGGCCAAGGCCGTGTGGGGAGGGGGCGGCGGGGGGGGGGATTTGGGGCGAATTCGGCGGATTTTGGGGGGTCCCGGGGGGCGGGGGAGGGGTTTAAGGGGGGGAAGGGGAGGTTTAGGGGGGCGGGAGGGGGAGGGGCTTGGAGGGGGGGTCGGGGAGGGGTTGGGGGGCGGGAGGGGAATTTGGGGGGAATTCGGGGAATTCGGGGGCCGGAGGGGGAGGGGAGCGGGGATTTGGGGAGGGGGGGGGCTGGGGCGCGGGAGGGGGAGGGGAGCGGAATTCGGGGGGGGGTTGGGGGGGGCGGGGAGGGGCCCTGAGGGGATTCTGGGGGGGTTTCGGGGTGCGGGAGGGGGAGGGGAGGGGGATTTTTGGGGCAGAACGCGGGGAATTGGAGAGGTTGGGGGGGCTCTGAGGGGGGGGAGGGGTGCGCGGGGGGACCCCGGGGTGGGGGAGGGGAAGGCGGAAGTTGGGGCGGGAGGGGAATTTTGGGGGTGGGGGAGGGGCAATGTTGGGGTGAGTTGTGGTGGGGAGGGGGGGGGGAGGGGCAGAAATTTGGGGGTTCCGGAGAGATTTGGGGGTGTTCCCGGGGGTGGGGGAGGGGCGCACGGGGGGGGGTGTATTTTGGGGGGAGGGGGATCCTTCCCCTGACCGCCCCTCCCCCCTCTTTTCCCCTCCCCTCCCCCCCCTTCAGGGTTCCCCCCTTGTGACTCCGCCCCTCCCCCCTCCCCTCCCCCCCCCCCCAGCGCGGGGGTCCCGGGGGTCCCCATGGCCGCCCCCCCCCAGCCCCAGCCCCAGCCAATCATCGTCCTGGATGACGACGACGAGGCCGCCGACCCCTCCCCCACCCGCCGGAGCCCCTCCCCCACCGCCCGGAGCCCCTCCCCCACCCACCGGAGCCCCTCCCCCACCCGCCGGAGCCCCTCCCCCACCCAGCGGAGCCCCTCCCCCGCCGCCCCTCCCCCCCCGCCAGGGGGCGCCCCCCCCCAGAACGGGGCCGGGGGCGGGGGGAGGGGCGGCGCCTTCCGGGAGGAGAACGAGCGGCTCTTCCAGGAGGTGAGGGGGGAGGGGCGGGGGGGGAGGGGCCTGGACATGGGGGGGGGGGGGGGGGGGATGGGGGGAGGGGGAGCTGAACCATCCCCAGGTGTGCCCCAGGTGTGCCCAGGTGTGCCCAGGTGGGAGTGGGGTGTGCCCAGGTGTGCCCAGGTGTGCCCCAGGGGTGCCCCAGGTGTGCCCCAATGCCCCCAGGTGTGCCCCAGGGGTGCCCCAGGTGTGCCCAGGTGGGAGTGGGGTGTGCCCCAGGTGTGCCCAGGTGTGCCCCAGGTGTGCCCCAATGCCCCCAGGTGTGCCCCAGGTGTGCCCAGGTGGGAGTGGGGTGTGCCCAGGTGTGCCCCAGGTCTGCCCAAGTGTGTCCCTGGGTGTCCCCAGGTGTGCCCAGGTGTGTCCCCCATGCCCCCAGGTGTGTCCCTGGGTGTGCCCAGGTGCGCCCAGCTCTGTGCCAGGTGTCCCCAGGTGTGCCAGGGTGTGTCTGGGTGTGGCCCAGGTAGGATTGGGAGTGGCCCAGGTGTGGTGCAGGTGTGCCCAGGTGTGCCCAGGGTGTCCCAGGTATCCCCAAGTGTGCCCAGGTGGGATTGGGGTGTGCCCAGGTGTGCCCCCAGGTGTGTCCCAGGTGTGCCCCAGGTGTGCCCAGATGGCCCCAGGGTGTCCCAGCTGTGTCCCAGCTGTGTCCCAGCCATCCCCAGGTGTGCCCAGGTGCCCCAGCTGTCCTCAGGTGTCCCCAGGTGCCCCCAGGTGTGCCCCAGGGGTGCCAGGGTGTGTCTGAGTGCCCCCAGGTATCCCGAGGTGTGACCTGGATGTGTTCAGGTGTGGCCAAGTGTGCCCAGGTGTGTTCCAGGTGTGTCAGGGTGTGCCCAGGTGGGTTCCAGGTGTGACCTGGGTGTGCCCAGGTGTGTCAGGGTGTGCTGAGGTGTGCCCAGGTGTGCCTGGGTGTGTGCCCAGGTGTGTCCCAGGTGTGCCCAGGTGTGTCCCAGGTGTGCCTGGGTGTGTGCCCAGGTGTGTCAGGGTGTGCCCAGGTGTGTCAGGGTGTGCCCAGGTGTGTCCCAGGTGTGCCTGGGTGTGTCCCAGGTGCATCCTGGGTGTGTGCCAGGTGTGCCTGGGTGTGTGCCCAGGTGTGTCAGGGTGTGCCCAGGTGTGCCCAGGTGTGCCTGGGTGTGTGCCCAGGTGCATCCTGGGTGTGTCCAGGGTGTCCCAGGTGTGCCTGGGTGTGACCTGGGTGTGACCTGGGTGTGTGTGGCTGTGTCCCAGGTGTGTCCAGGTGTCCCCAGGCCAGGTGTCCCAGGTGTATCCCAGGTGTGTCTGGGTGTGTTCCAGGTGTGTCCCAGGTGTGCCCAGGTGTGTCAGGGTGTGCCCAGGTGTGTACCAAGTGTGCCCAAGTGTCCCCATCTGCACTCAGATGTGTCCTGGGTACGTCCTGGTGTCCCCAGGTGGGACCCGTCTGTGGCCAGGTATGGCCAGGTTTGACCTGGGTGTGTGCCAGGTGTGCCCAGGTGTGTCCCCAGGTGTGCCCAGGTGTCCCCAGGTGTGTCCTGGTTATGTCCAGGTGTGCCCAGGTGTGTCCAAAGTGCTCCTGGGTGTGGCCCAGGTGTGATTTGGGCGTGGCCCCGGTGTGCCCAGGTGTCTGCAGGCGCCCCCAGGTGTGACCCGGGTGTGTCCCAGGTGTCCCCAGGTGTGCCATGGATATGTCCAGGTGTGACTTGGTTGTGTCTAGGTGTATAGCAGGTATCCCCAGGTGCCCCCCAGGTGTATGCCAGGTGTGTCCCAGGTCTATCCAGGGTTATCCAGGTGTGTCCCAGGTGCCCCCAGATGTGCCCAGGTCTATCCCAGGTCTATCCAGGGTTATCCAGCTGCCCCCAGGTGTCCCCAGGTGCCCCCAATTGTCCCCAGGTGCCCCCAGGTCTATCCCAGGTCTATCCAGGGTTATCCAGGTGCGCCCAGGTGTCCCCAGGTGCCCCCATCTGTCCCCAGGTGCCCCCAGGTGTATTCCAGGTCTATCCAAGGTTATCCAGCTGCCCCCAGGTGCCCTCAGGTGCCCCCAGGTGTGTCCCAGGTCTATCCAGGGTTATCCAGGTGTGTCCCAGGTGCCCCCAGGTGTATCCCAGCTCTATCCAGGGTTATCCAGGTGCGCCCAGGTGCCCCCAGGTGCCCCCGGGCACCCCTCGGGCGGCCGCGGCTGACTCCGGCTGACTCCGGGCCGTGTCCCCGCCGCAGTTCCTGTCGCTGTGCGCGCCGCTGACGCGGGAGCACCCCGAGGTGCTGCCCTTCCTGGGCGCGCGGCACCTGCGGGCCCACCCCGCCTTCCGCGCCTCGGCCGAGTTCCGCAACATCCTGGCGCGGCTGCTGCGGCGCGCCCGCGCCCGGCGCCACAAGATCTACGTCTACATCAACGAGCTCTGCACCGTGCTCAAGGCCCGCGCCCTGCGCCGCCGCCTCCCGCTGCGCTCGCTGCCGCCCGCCCCGCCGCCGGAGCCCGCCGCAGCCGCCGCCCGCCGCCCGCCCGGCGCCGGAGCCGCCCGCCCGCCGCCCGCCTCGGCCCCGCCGCCTCGCGGAGACTCGCCCTCGCGCCGCGCCCCGGAGCCCGGGGACTCGGCCCGCCGTCCCGCCGGCTCGGCCCGGTACGCCGGCGACGCGGCCCGCCGTCCCGGAGACGCGGCCCGCCGTCCCGAGGGCTCCTCCCAGCGTCCCGCCGGCGCTTCCCGGTGTCCCGCCGGTTCTTCCGAGCGCCCGGGGGGCTCTTCCCAGTATCCCGGCGGCGCTTCGTCCCAGCCTCCCGGCCACCCCAGCGCCTCGTCCCGCTCCTCCGGCGCTTCGCCCGGCGACCCCAGCGCCTCGTCCCAGTGCTCCGGCGCTCCGGCCAACGACCCCGGCCTCCCCTCGCCGCCCCCCGGCGCCGCGCCCCAGCGGCCCGACGGCCCCTCCCGCGACGCCGGCCCCTCGTCGGCGCCGCGGCGCCCGGGCGGCTCCAAGCGGCAGATCCGGCACTTGGAGAACCTCCTGCGCGTCTACGCCGGCGAGATCCGGCGGCTGCAGGAGCGCGAGCTCGACTTCCAGGACCTGGACAGCGCGGACTCGCCGTACCTGCAGGAGAACCGCCTGAAGCGCCGCATGATGCGCATCTTCCGCCGCCTGTGCCAGCTGAAGGAGTGCAGCAGCCTGACGGGCCGCGTGCTGGAGCAGCGCATCCGCTTCCGCGGCACGCGCTACCCCGAGGTCAACCGCAGCATCGAGCGCTTCATCAACCGGCCCGACGCCTTCCCCGACTACTCGGACATCCTGCGCGAGATCCGCGGCGCCAGCGCCCGCCACGGGCTGGGGCTGGGCCGGCGGCAGATGGAGAACATGGCGCAGGAGGCCTTCCGCGAGGTGGGCAACCGCCTGCAGGAGCGGCGCCACCTCGACCTGGTCTACAACTTCGGGAGCCACCTGACGGACCAGTACCGGCCCGGTGAGCGGCACTGGGGGGAGTGGGGGGAGATGGGGAGGGGTTGGGGGGGTTGGGGGGAGTGGGGGAGTTGGGGCAAATGGGAGGCACTGGGAGGGACTGGGGGCATTGGGAGGGACTGGGGGGGATTGGGGGAGTTGGGGGAACTGGGGGCACTGGGAGGGACTGGGGGCACTGGGAGGGACTGGGAGGGGTGGGGGGGGTTGGGGGGAGTGGGGGAGTTGGGGCAAATGGGAGGCACTGGGGTGGAATGGGGGGAACTGGGGGCACTGGGAGGGACTGGGGGCATTGGGAGGGACTGGGGGGGACTGGGGGAGTTGGGGGAACTGGGGGCACTGGGAGGGATTGGGGGCATTGGGAGGGACTGGGAGGGGTTGGGGAGGGTTGGGGGGAGTGGGGGAGTTGGGGCAAATGGGAGGCACTGGGGTGGAATGGGGGGAACTGGGGGCACTGGGAGGGACTGGGGGCATTGGGAGGGACTGGGGGGACTGGGGGAGTTGGGGGAACTGGGGGCACTGGGAGGGACTGGGGGCACTGGGAGGGATTGGAGGAATTGGGGGAACTGGGGGGCACTGGGAGGGACTGGGGGCATTGGGAGGGACTGGGGGTATTGGGAGGGATTGGGGGAACTGGGGGGGATTGGGGGAATTGGGGGAACTGGGGGCACTGGGAGGGACTGGGGGGACTGGGGCACTGGGGGGGACTGGGAGGAATTGGGGGCAACTGGGGGGAACTGGGGGGAACTGGGGGCGCTGGGGGGATTGGGGGAACTGAGGGGATTGGGGAGTTGGGGGAAATGGGGACTGGGGGAACTGGGGAGAATTGGGGGGACTGGGGGTACTGGGAGGGACTGGGGAGAATGGGGGGGCTGGGGGGGATTGGGGGAACTGGGGGGGATTGGGGGGACTGGGGGGGGATTGAGGGGCACTGGGGCACTGGTGGGAGTGGAGGGGAACTGGGGGAACTGGGAGGGATTGGGGGGACTGGGAGCACTGGGAGGAACTGGGGGAACCAGGAGGGGATGGGGGGGACTGGGGGGATTGAGGGGACCGGGGGCACTGGGGGGGACTGGGGAGGTTGGGGGAAAATGGGGGGGAATGGAGGGGAATGGGGGGACTGGGGGGGACTGGGGAGACTGGGAGGGACTGGGGGGAATGGGGAGACTGGGAGGGACTGGGGGGAATGGGGAGACTGGGAGGGACTGGGGGAACTGGGGGAACTGGGGGGAATGGGGAGGGAACTGGGGGAACTGGGAGGGACTGGGAGGGGTGATTGAGGGGTTGGGGGGGACTGGGGGGGCTGGGAAAGGGGAGGGGAGGGGGGAGAGGGAGGGGAAAAAGGGCAGGAAAAGGGGGGGAGGGGCGGGAGAGGGGTGGGAAAACGGGGTGGGAAAAGGAGGAACTGGGCAAAGTGGGAAAAGCGGGAATGGGGAGGGAAAGGGGAGAGGAAACGGGGTGGAAGTGGGAAAAATGGGAATGGAGAGGGGGAAATGTGAGGGAAATAGGGAAAAACAGCAGGAAAATGGGAAAAAATGGGATAAAGGGGCAGAAAAACGGGGTGGGAAATGGGAAATGTGGGATAAGAATGGGAAAAATGGGATGGAAAACAGGAAAAAGGGAGGAGGAGCGTGGGAAAATGGGGAAAAATGGGGCTGGAAATGGGAAAAATGGGGCTGGAAATGGGAAAAATGTGGAGAAAATGGGGGAAACGGTGGGGAAAGAATGGAAAACTGGGAAAAGACGTGGAAAAATGGGATGGGAAATGGGAAAAAACAGCGGAAAACTGGGAAAAGAGTGAGGAAATGGAGGGAAATGGGATGGAAATTGGGAAAAATGTGGGATAAAGGTGGGAAAATGGGATGGGAGGTGGGAAAATGGGGGGGATGGGAAAACAGGGGACAAACGTGGGAAAAGGGCAGGAAATGGGGGGGAAATGGGATCAGAAATGGGGAAAATTGGGAGAAATGGGGGAAAACGGGGGGGAAATGGGAAAAGGGCGGGAAAACGGGAAAGTGGCGGCAAAAAGGGATCAGAAATGGGGAAAATTTGGGAGAAACGGGGAAAAATGGGGGGGAAAAGGGAAAGCAGCGGGCAAATGGGAAAATGGTGGGAAAATGGGATCAGAAATGGGGAAAATTTGGGAGAAACGGGGAAAAACGGGGGGGAAATGGGAAAAGGGCGGGAAAACGGGAAAGTGGCGGCAAAAAGGGATCAGAAATGGGGAAAATTTGGGAAAAAGGTAGGAAAACGGGGGAAAGAGGGAAAAGGAGTAGGGAAACGGGAAAATGGCAGAGAAACGGGATCAGAAATGGGGAAAATTTGGGAGAAACGGGGAAAGAGGGGGAAAAGGGTGGGAAAAGAGCAGGAAATGGGATTAAAAATGGGAAAAATTTGGGAGAAACGGGAAAAAATGGGGGGGAAATGGGGAAAAGCAGCGGGAAAAGAGGAAAGTGGCGGGAAAATGGAAACAGAAATGGGGAAAATTTGGAAGAAATGGGGAAAAATGGGGGAGAAAAGGGGAAAAGCAGCAGGAAAATGAGAAAATGGCGGGAAAATGGGATCAGAAATGGGGAAAGTTTGGGAGAAACGGGGAAAAAAGAGGGGAAAGGGGGAAAGCAGCGGGAAAATGGAAAAGCAGAGGTGAAACGGGATCAGAAATGAGAAAATTTGGGAGAAATGGGGGAAAATGAAGGGAAAGAGGGAAAAGGGCGGGAAATGGGATTAAAAATGGGGAAAATCAGGAGAAACGGGGAAAAATGGGAGAGAAAACGGGAGAAAGGAGCGGGGAAAACGGGATCAGAAATGGGAAATTTGGGAGAAACTGGGAAAAACGGGGGGAAAACAGGAAAAGGGCGAGAAAACGGGAAAGTGGTGGGGAAACGGGATCAGAAATGGGAAAATTTGGGAGAAAGGTGGGAAAAAGGGGGGAAGAAGGGAAAAGGGCGGGAAAACGGGAAAGCAGCGGCAAAATGGGATCAGAAATGGGGAAAACTTGGGAGAAATGGGGAAAAACGGGAGAGAAGAGGGGAAAAGGGCGGGAAAACGGGAAAATGGCGGAGAAACTGGATCAGAAATGGGAAAATTTGGGAGAAATGGGGAAAAACGGGAGAGAAAAAGGGAAAGCAATGGGAAAATGGCAGGAAAATGGAATCAGAAATGGGGAAAATCAGGAGAAACGGGGGAAAATTGGGGGGAAACGGGAAAAGGGCAGGAAAATGGGAAAGCGGCGGAGAAACGGGATCAGAAATGGGGAAAATTTGGGAGAAACCGGGAAAAACGGGGGAAATGGGGAAAAGCAGCGGGAAAACGGGAAAGCAGCGGCAAAGCGGGATCAGAAATGGGGAAAATTTGGGAAAAATGGGGAAAAACGGGAGAGAAAAGGGGAAAAGGGCGGGAAAACGGGAAAATGGCGGGAAAATGGGATCAGAAATGGGGAAAATTTGGGAAAAAGGTGGGAAAACGGGGGAAAGAGGAAAAAGGGCGGGAAATGGGAAAATGGCAGCGAAACGGGATCAGAAATGGGGAAAATTGGGAGAAACGGGGAAAAATGGGAGAGAAAAAGGGAAAATAGTGGGAAAATGGTGGGAAATGGGATCAGAAATGGGGAAAATTGGGAGAAACGGGGAAAAACGGGGTGGGAAAGGGAAAATGGGGAAAAGGAGCGGGAAAATGGGATCAGAAATGGGGAAAATTTGGGACAAATGGGGAAAAATGGGGGGGGAAAGGGGAAAATGGGAAAATGGTGGGAAATGGGATCAGAAATGGGAAAATTTGGGAGAAAGGTGGGAAAAGGGGGAAAGAGGGAGAAGGGCAGGAAACGGGAAAATGGCGGGAAATGGGATCAGAAATGGGAAAATTTGGGAGAAATGGGGAAAAACAGGAGAGAAGAGGGGAAAAGGGCGGGAAAACGGGGAAATGGCGGAGGAACTGGATCAGAAATGGGAAAATTTGGGAGAAATGGGGAAAAACGGGAGAGAAAAAGGGAAAGCAATGGGAAAATGGCAGGAAAATGGAATCAGAAATGGGGAAAATCAGGAGAAATGGGGGAAAATCAGGGGGAAACGGGAAAAGGGCAGGAAAATGGGAAAGCGGCGGAGAAACAGGATCAGAAATGGGGAAAATTTGGGAGAAACCGGGAAAAACGGGGGAAATGGGGAAAAGCAGCGGGAAAACGGGAAAATGGCGGTGAAACGGGATCAGAAATGGGGAAAATTTGGGAAAAATGGGGAAAAACGGGAGAGAAAAGGGGAAAAGGGCGGGAAAACGGGAAAATGGCGGTGAAACGGGATCAGAAATGGGGAAAATTTGGGAAAAAGGTGGGAAAAGGGGGAAAGAGGAAAAAGGGCGGGAAACGGGAAAATGGCAGAGAAACGGGATCAGAAATGGGGAAAATTTGGGAGAAACCGGGAAAAACGGGGGGGAAATGGGGAAAAGGGCGGGAAAAGGGCGGGAAAATGGGATCAGAAATGGGGAAAATTGGGAGAAACCGGGAAAAATGGGAGAGAAAAAGGGAAAATAGTGGGAAAATGGTGAGAAATGGGATCAGAAATGGGGAAAATTGGGAGAAACGGGGAAAAACGGGGGAAGAAGGGAAAAGCAGCGGGAAAACGGGAAAGCAGCGGCAAAGTGGGATCAGAAATGGGGAAAATTTGGGGAAAATGGGGAAAAACGGGAGAGAAGAGGGGAAAAGGGCGGGAAAATGGCGGAGAAACTGGATCAGAAATGGGAAAATTTGGGAAAAATGGGGAAAAATGGGAGAGGAAAAGGGAAAATGGGAAATGGGAAAATGGCAGGAAAATGGGATCAGAAATGGGGAAAATCAGGAGAAATGGGGGAAAATCGGGGGAAAATGGGAAAAGGGCAGGAAAATGGGGAAATGGCGACGAAACAGGATCAGAAATGGGAAAAATTTGGGAGAAAC
Organism: Aphelocoma coerulescens; assembly: GCF_041296385.1. Lineage (NCBI taxonomy): Eukaryota > Metazoa > Chordata > Aves > Passeriformes > Corvidae > Aphelocoma > Aphelocoma coerulescens. The sequence continues at coordinate 317,224 of NW_027183535.1, forward strand.
CAGGAAAAACGGGGGAAAGCAGCAGGAAAATGGAAAAGCAGAGGTGAAACGGGATCAGAAATGGGAAAATTTGGGAGAAATGTGGGAAAAACGGGAGAGAAAAGGGGAAAAGCAGCGGGAAAATGGGGAAATGGCGGGAAATGGGATCAGAAATGGGGAAAATTTGGGAGAAACTGAGAAACGGGGGAGAAAGAGGGAGAGAAGGGCGGGAAAACAGCAGGAAATGGGATTAAAAATGGGAAAAATTTGGGAGAAACGGGGAAAAACGGGAGAGAAAATGGGATCAGAAATGGGAGAAATTCATGAGAGACGGGGAAAAATGGGGAGAAACAGGAAAAGGGCGGGAAAATGGGAAAGTGGTGGAGAAATGGGACCAGAAATGGGGAAAATTTGGGAGAAACGGGGGAAAACGGGGTGGGAAAGGGAAAAGTGCGGGAAAATGGCGGGAAAATGGGATCAGAAATGGGGAAAATTTGGGACAAATGGGGAAAAATGGGGGGGGGAAAGGGAAAGCAGTGGGAAAATGGCGGGAAATGGGATCAGAAATGGGAAAATTTGGGAGAAAGGTGGGAAAAGGGGGAAAGAGGGAGAAGGGCAGGAAACGGGAAAATGGCAGAGAAACGGGGTCAGAAATGGGAAAATTTGGGAGAAATGGGGAAAAACGGGAGAGAAGAGGGGAAAAGGGTGGGAAAACGGGAAATGGCGGCAAAATGGGATCAGAAATGGGGAAAGTTTGGGAGAAACTGGGAAAAACGGGGGAGAAATGGGGAAAAGGGCGGGAAAAGGGCGGGAAAATGGGATCAGAAATGGGGAAAATTGGGAGAAATGGGGGAAAATAGGGGGGAAACGGGAAAAGGGCAGGAAAATGGGAAAGCAGCGGTGAAATGGGATCAGAAATGGGGAAAATTGGGAGAAACCGGGAAAAATGGGAGAGAAAAAGGGAAAGCGCCGGGGAAAATGGGAAAATGGCGGCGAAATGGGATCAGAAATGGGGAAAATTTGGGAGAAACTGAGAAACGGGGGAGAAAGAGGGAGAGAAGGGCAGGAAAACAGCAGGAAATGGGATTAAAAATGGGAAAAATTGGGAGAAACGGGGAAAAACGGGAGAGAAAATGGGATCAGAAATGGGAGAAATTCATGAGAGACGGGGAAAAATGGGGGGAAACTGGAAAAGGGCGGGAAAATGGGAAAGTGGTGGGGAAATGGGACCAGAAATGGGGAAAATTTGGGAGAAACGGGGGAAAACGGGGTGGGAAAGGGAAAATGGGGAAAAGGAGCGGGAAAATGGGATCAGAAATGGGGAAAATTTGGGACAAATGGGGAAAAATGGGGGGGGAAAGGGGAAAATGGGAAAATGGTGGGAAATGGGATCAGAAATGGGAAAATTTGGGAGAAAGGTGGGAAAAGGGGGAAAGAGGGAGAAGGGCAGGAAACGGGAAAATGGCAGAGAAACGGGGTCAGAAATGGGAAAATTTGGGAGAAATGGGGAAAAACAGGAGAGAAGAGGGGAAAAGGGTGGGAAAACGGGGAAATGGCGGCAAAATGGGATCAGAAATGGGGAAAATTGGGAGAAACCGGGAAAACGGGGGAGAAATGGGGAAAAGGGCGGGAAAAGGGCGGGAAAATGGGATCAGAAATGGGGAAAATCAGGAGAAATGGGGAAAAATCGGGGGGAAATGGGAAAAGGGCAGGAAAATGGGAAAGCAGCAGCGAAATGGGATCAGAAATGGGGAAAATTTGGGAGAAAGGTGGGAAAATGGGGGGGAAATGGGGAAAAGCAGCGGGGAAAACGGGAAAGCAGCGGCAAAGCGGGATCAGAAATGGGGAAAATTTGGGAAAAATGGGGAAAAACGGGAGAGAAAAGGGGAAAAGGGCGGGAAAACGGGAAAATGGCGGTGAAACGGGATCAGAAATGGGGAAAATTGGGAGAAATGGGGAAAATTGGGAGAAATGGGGAAAAACGGGAGAGGAAAAGGGAAAAAGGCAGGAAAACGGGGAAAATGGCGGGAAATGGGATCAGAAATGGGAAAATTGGGAGAAACGTGGGAAAAACGGGAGAGAAAAGGGGAAAAGCCGCGGGAAAATGGGGAAATGGTGGGAAATGGGATCAGAAATGGGGAAAATCAGGAGAAATGGGGGAAAATCGGGGGAAAATGGGAAAAGGGCAGGAAAATGGGAAAATGGCGGGAAAATGGGATCAGAAATGGGGAAAATTTGGGACCAATGGGGAAAAATGGGGGGGGAAAAGGGAAAGCAGTGGGAAAATGGTGGCGAAATGGGATCAGAAATGGGGAAAATCAAGAGAAATGGGGGAAAATCGGGGGAAAACGGGAAACGGGCAGGAAAATGGGGAAATGGTGGCGAAATGGGATCAGAAATGGGGAAAATTTGGGAGAAAGGTGGGAAAAGGGGGGAAAGGGGGAGCAGGGCGGGCCCGGGGCAGCGGCGCCGCCCCGCGCGCAGTCGGGAACCGCGGGGCCGCCCCCAGGAACGGACCCGGCGCTCTCGGACCCGGCGCTGGCGCAGCGGCTCCGCCGGAACCGGCGCCTGGCGCTCGCCCGGCTCGACGACGTCATCGCCCGCTTCGCCCAGCGGCAGGAGCGGCACCGGGAGCTGCGGGAGCCGCTCCGGAAACGGCCGCGGAAAGCGGGAGGCAAGGTGGGCACGGCAGCGGCCGAAACGGGGCCTGGAGAGGGGAGGAGGAGGAGAGAGGAGGGAGGAGGAAGGAGAGGGAGAGGAGGAGGAAGGAGGAGGAGGAGGAGGAGGAGGAGGAGGAGGAGAAAGAGCAGGGAAAAGGAGGAGGAAGAGGAGGAGGAAGAAGGAAGGGCAGGGAAAGGAGGAGGAGGAGGAAGGAGAAGGAAGGGCAGGGAAAGGAGGAGGAAGAGGAGGAGGAGGAAGGACAGGGAGAGGAGGAGGAAGAGGAGGAGAAGGAAGAGGAGGAGGAAGGAGAAGGAAGGGTAGGGAAAGGAAGAGGAGGAGGAGGAGAAAGGGCAGGGAAAAGGAGGAGGAAGAGGAGGAGGAGGAAGGAGAGGAAGAGGAGGAGGAGGAGAAAGGGCGGGGAAAGGAGAAGGAGGATGAGAAGGAAGAGGAAGGACGGGGAAAGGAAGAGGAAGAGGAGGAGGAAGGAGAAGGAAGGGCAGGGAAAGGAGGAGGAGGAGGAGGAAGGAGAGGAAGAGGAGGAGGAGAAAGGGCAGGGAAAGGAGGAGGAGGAGAAGGAAGAGGAAGGACGGGGAAAGGAGGAGGAAGAGAAGGAGAAGGAAGAGGAGAAGGAAGGGCAGGGAAAAGAGGAGGAGGAGGAAGAGCAGAAAAAGGAGGAGGAGGAAGAAGAGGAAGAGGAAAAGGAGGAGAAAGGGCAGGGAAAGGAGGAGGGGGAGGAGGAGAGGGAGGAGGAAGGGGAAGGGGAAGGGGAAGGATGGGGAAAGGAGGAGTAAGAGGAGGAAGGGCAGGGAAAGAGAGGAAGGGGAAGAGGAAAAGGGAGGGAAGGGCAGGGAAAGGAGGAAGAGGAAGAGGAGGAGGAGGAAGAGGAAGGCGGGGAAAGGAGGAGGGAGAGGAGGAAAGGGAGGGGGAAGAGGAAGAGGAAGAGGAAGAGGAAGAGGAAGAGGAAGGACGGGGAAAGGAGGAGGAAGAGGAGGAGAAGGAGGAGGAAGGGCAGGGAAAGGAGGAGGAGGAAGAGGAAGGACGGGGAAAGAGGAAGAATTGTGGCAGGAAGAGGGAGAAAAGGAGGAGCAGGAAGGGCAGGGGAAGGAGGAGGAAGAGGGGGAGGAAGAGCAGGAAAAGGAGGAGAAAGGGCAGGGAAAGGAGGAGGAAATGGAGGAGGAAGGGCGGGGAAAGGAAGAGGAAGAGGATGAGGAAGAGGAAGGAGAAGGAAGAGCAGGGAAAGGAGGAGGAGGGAGAGGAAGAAGAGGAAGAGGAAAAGGGGGAGAAAGGGCAGGGAAAGGAGGAGGGAGAGGAGGAGAGGGAGGAGGAAGGGGAAGGGGAAGAGGAAGAGGAAGAGGAAGAGGAAGAGGAAGAGGAAGAGGAAGAGGAAGAGGAAGAGGAAGAGGAAGGACGGGGAAAGGAGGAGGAAGAGGAGGAGAAGGAGGAGGAAGGACAGGGAAAGAAGGAGGAAGGGGAAGAGGAAAAGGGGGGGAAGGGCAGGGAAAGGAGGAGGAGGAAGAGGAAGGACAGGGAAAGGAGGAGGAAGAGGAGGAAGAGGAGGAGGAACGGCAGGAAGAGGAAAAGGAAGAGGAAGGGCGGGAAAAGCAGGAGGAAGAGGAGGAAGAGGAGGAAGAGGAAGGGTGGGAAAAGGGGAGCCCCTCCCTAAAAACTTCATCCGCAGGGGAAGAGGGAGGAGGAGGAGGAGGAGGAGGAGGAAGAGGAAGAGGAAGAAGAACAGGAAGACGAGGAAGAGGAGGAGGATGAGGAGGAGGAAGAGGAGGAGGAAGATGAGGAGGACGAGGAGGAGGAAGAGGAAGGGGAATCCTCCGAGGCCGAAGGGCGGGTGAAGGTCAAGGAGGAAGAGGAGACGGAGGAGGAAGAGGAGGAGGAAGAGGAGGAAGGAAACGAAGCCACGGCGGCGCCGGGTGGGGGTGGGGTCAGACCTGGGGGGGGTTGGGGGGTCCTGGGGGAGATTTTGGGGTCCCGGGGGAGATTTTGGGGGGATTTGGGGGAGATTTTGGGTGAATTTGGGGGGCATTTGGGGGTCCTGGGGGAGATTTTGGGGGGATTTGGGGGTGATTTTGGGTGAATTTGGGGGGCATTTGGGGGTCCTGGGGGAGATTTTGGGGTCCTGGGGGGAATTTTGGGGGTCCTGGGGGGGACTTTGGGTGAATTTCGGGTGCATTTGGGGCATCTGGGGGAGATTTGGGGGGATTTGGGGGTCCTGGGGAGGAATTTGGGGGGTCCGGGGGGGGAATTTTGGGGGAATTTGGGGGGTCCGGGGGGGGAATTTTGGGGGAATTTGGGGGGTC
>NW_027183536.1:0-41868 GCF_041296385.1 Aphelocoma coerulescens
GGGCCCCCCGGAACCGCCCCCCCCCTCCCCCCCCCGGGGGGGTCCCCTCCAGCCCCCCCCCCACGCGGCTCTCCAGCTCCTCCGCCCGCAGCTCCGTGCTCTCCTTCTCCTCCTGGATCAGCCTGGGGGGGGGGGGGGGCCGAAATTTGGGGGGGGGGGTCCCCAAAAATGGGGGGGGGGCAAAAACCCCCAAATTCTCCGCAAAAACCCCCAATTTTCCCGCCAAAAAATGAAATTTCCAGCCCCAAATGGCCCCAAATCCCACAAAATTCGCCCTTTTCATCCTCCTGGATCAGCCTGGGGGGCCCCAAAATTTTGGGGGGGTCCCAAAAAAAATTTGGGAGGGAATCGAAAATTTGGAAGTCCCAAAAACCCCAATATTCTCCCCAAAAATCCCCAAATTCTCCCCCCAAAACCCAAAATTTCCACTCCAAAATGGCCCCAAATTCGCCCTTTTTGTCCTCCTGGATCAGCCGGGGGGGGGCCCCGAAATTTGGGGGGGTCCCAAAAAAAATTTGGGGGGAATCGAAAATTTGAGAGTCCCAAAAACCCCAATATTCTCCCCGAAAATCCCCAAATTTTCTCCCCAAAAAACCGAAATTTCCAGCCCAAAATGGCCCCAAATCCCCCCAAATTTCCCCCTTTCCCCCCCTTTTCCTTGGGGGATTTTGGGGCTTTTTGGGGTTTTTTTGGGGTCCCTGAATTTGGGGGAATTTGGGGGATTTTGGGGTTTTTTGGGGTCCCTGAATTTTGGGGATTTTGGGGTTTTTTGGGGCTTTTGGGGGTCCCTGAATTTGGGGGACTTTGGGGCTTTTGGGGTCCCTGAATTTGGGGGATTTTGGGGTTTTTTGGGGCTTTTGGGGGTCCCTGAATTTGGGGGACTTTGGGGCTTTTGGGGTCCCTGAATTTGGGGGATTTTGGGGTTTTTTGGGGCTTTTGGGGGTCCCTGAATTTGGGGGATTTGGGGTTTTTTGGGGTCCCTGAATTTGGGGGAATTTGGGGTTTTTTGGGGCTTTTGGGGGTCCTTGAATTTGGGGGACTTTGGGGCTTTTGGGGTCCCTGAATTTGGGGGACTTTGGGGTTTTTTTGGGGTCCCTGAATTTTGGGGATTTTGGGGGATTTTAGGGCTTTTTGGGGTCCCTGAATTTGGGGGATTTGGGGTTTTTTGGGGTCCCTGAATTTGGGGGATTTTGGGGCTTTTGGGGTCCCTGAATTTTGGGGATTTTGGGGGATTTTAGGGCTTTTTGGGATCCCTGAATCTGGGGCATTTTGGGGCTTTTGGGGTCCCTGAATTTGGGGGATTTGGGGTTTTTTTGGGGTCCCTGAATTTGGGAGATTTTGGGGTTTTTTGGGGTTTTTTTTGGCTTCCCTAAATTTGGGGGATTTCGGGGCTTTTGGGGGTCCCTGAATTTGGGGGATTTTTGGAGGATTTTGGGGTGTCCGGGGGGAGTTTTGGGGTCCCCAAATTTTGTGGGATTTCCTCCTTTTTTGACGCTTTGGAGCCTTTCCCGACGCAGAAATCGGGGCAGAATCCCTGGATTTTGGGGGGTTTTTTTGCTTCCCTAAATTTGGGGCATTTTGGGGGCTTTTTTGGGGTCCCCAAATGGTTTTTTTTTTTGGGGGGGAGGGGGGCACTGACTTGATCTCCTTGTTGATGGCCTCGAGCTGCTCCTGCAGCATGAACGCCAAGGTCTGCACGTCCGTCTGTCCGCCGGGGGAGGGGGGCTCGGCCCCGGGACCCCCCCCCGGGGCTGCCCCCGGCCCCCCCCGCGGCTCCTCCTCGTCCGAGCCCTCGGGGGGGCCCTCGGGGGGGAGCCCCCCCCGCTCCCACTCCTGGGGGAGGGAGGGGAAGGAAAGGGAGGGGATCAGCCCCAAAATTCCAGCCCAAAGTCGGCGAAATTCCAGCCACAAATCCCCAAAATTCCAGCCCAAAACCTCCCAAAATCCCAGCCCAAAGTCGGCGAAATTCCAGCCACAAATCCCCAAAATTCCAGCCCAAAAGCTCCCAAAATTCCAGCCCAAAGTCGGCGAAATTCCAGCCCGAAATCCCCAAAATTCCAGCCGCAAATCCCCCAAAATCCCAGCCCAAAACCTCCCAAAATTCCAGCCCGAAATCCCCAAAATCCCAGCCCCAAACCTTCCAAAATTCCAGCCCGAAATCCCCAAAATCACAGCCCAAAAGCTCCCAAAATTCCAGCCCAAAGTCGGTGAAATTCCAGCCCGAAATCCCCAAAATTACAGCCGCAAATCCCCCAAAATCCCAGCCCAAAATCTCCCAAAATTCCAGCCCGAAATCCCCAAAATCCCAGCCCCAAACCTTCCAAAATTCCAGCCCGAAATCCCCAAAATCCCAGCCCCAAACCTTCCAAAATTCCAGCCCGAAATCCCCAAAATCACAGCCCAAAAGCTCCCAAAATTCCAGCCCAAAGTCGGTGAAATTCCAGCCCGAAATCCCCAAAATTACAGCCGCAAATCCCCCAAAATCCCAGCCCAAAATCTCCCAAAATTCCAGCCCGAAATCCCCAAAATCCCAGCCCCAAACCTTCCAAAATTCCAGCCCGAAATCCCCAAAATCACAGCCCCAAACCTTCCAAAATTCCAGCCCGAAATCCCCAAAATCACAGCCCAAAAGCTCCCAAAATTCCAGCCCAAAGTCAGCGAAATTCCAGCCCGAAATCCCCCAAAATTCCAGCCCGAAATCCCCCAAAATCCCAGCCCAAAGTCGGCGAAATCCCAGCCCGAAATCCCAAAATTCCAGCCCGAAATCCCCAAAATTCCAGCCCAAAGTCGGCAAAATCCCAGCCCGAAATCCCGAAAATTCCAGCCCGAAATCCCCCAAAATCCCAGCCCCAAACCTCCCAAAATTCCAGCCCAAAGTCGGCGAAATCCCAGCCCGAAATCCCGAAAATTCCAGCCCAAATCCTCCCAAAATCCCAGCCCAAAGTCAGCGAAATTCCACCCCTGAAACCCCAAAATTCCAGCCCAAAATCCCGTCCCAAAATTGGCGAAATTCCAGCCCGAAATCCCCAAAATTCCAGCCCGAAATCCCCAAAATCCCACCCCCAAAATCCCAAAATTCCAGCCCAAAATTCCAGCCCAAAGTCAGCAAAATTCCAGCCCAAAAGCCCCAAAATTCCAGCCCAAAACTCCCCAAAATTCCAGCCCGAAATCCCCAAAATCCCAGCCCAAAACTCCCCAAAATTCCAGCCCGAAATCCCCAAAATTCCAGCCCAAAACCTCCCAAAATTCCATCCCAAAGTCAGCGAAATTCCAGCCGCAAATCCCCAAAATTACAGCCGCAAATCCCCAAAATCCCAGCCCAAAGCCTCCCAAAATTCCAGCCCAAAGTCGGTGAAATTCCAGCCCGAAATCCCCCAAAATCCCAGCCCAAAACCTCCCAAAATTCCAGCCCGAAATCCCCAAAATCCCAGCCCAAAGTCAGCAAAATTCCAGCCTGAAATTCCCAAAATTACAGCCCGAAATCCCCAAAATCACAGCCCAAAAGCTCCCAAAAATCCAGCCCAAAGTCGGCGAAATCCCAGCCCGAAATCCCGAAAATTCGAGCCCGAAATCCCCCAAAATTCCAGCCCAAAACCTCCCAAAATTCCAGCCCAAAATCCCCAAAATCCCAGCCCAAAACCTCCCAAAATCCCAGCCCAAAGTCAGCGAAATTCCACCCCTGAAACCCCCAAAATTCCAGCCCAAAGCCTCCTAAAATTCCACCCCCAAAATCCCAAAATCCCAGCCCAAAACCTCCCAAAATCCCAGCCCAAAGTCGCTGAAATTTCTGACCAAAAATCCCAAAATTCCACTCCAAAATCACCAAAATTCACCCCAAAAAACTCCCCCAAATCCGGCCCCCAAAAATCCAAAATTCCACTCCAAAATCCCAAAATTCCACCCCAAAATCACCGAAATTTCTGACCAAAACCTCCCAAAAATGCCCCAAAATCCCCCCCAATGTCCCCCCAAATCCCCCCCAAATCCCCCGATTTTCCCAAAATTCTCCCAATTTCTCCCCCCAAATCCCCCCAAATTTCCCCAAATCCCCCCGATTTCCCCCAAATTCTCCCAATTTCCTCCCAAACCCCCTCGAATTCCCCCCAAATCCCCCCAAATTCCCCCGATTTCCCCCGATTTCCCCCAAATTCTCCCAATTGCTCCCCAAATCCCCCGAATTTCCCCAAATCGCCCCCAAATCCCCTCGATTTACCCCAAATTCTCCCCAAATCTCCCCGAATTCCCCCAAATCCCCCGCAAATCTCCCCAATTTTTCCCCAAACCCCCCCGAATTCCCCCAAAATCCCCCCAAATCCCCCAATTTCCCCCCAAATCCCCCCGATTTTCCCCAAACCCCCCCGAATTCCCCCCAAATCCCCCCAAATTCCCCCGATTTCCCCCAAATCCCCCCAATTTTTCCCCCAAATCCCTCCGAATTTCCCCAAACCCCCCCAAATCCCCCCCAATTTCCCCCCAAATCTCCCCAATTTCCCCAAATTCCCCCAAATTCTCCCCAAATCCCCCCGATTTCCCTCCAAATCCCCCCAAATCCCCCAATTTTTCCCCAACCCCCCCCAATTTCTCCCCAAATCCCCCCAATTTCCCCCCAAATCCCCCAATTTCTCCCCAAACCCCCCCGATTTCCCCCCAAATCCCCCAATTTTTCCCCAAACCCCCCCGATTTCCCCCCAAATCCCCCCAAATCCCCCCAATTTCCCCCAAATGCCCCCCAACCCCCCCCAATTTCCCCCCAAATCCCCAATTTCTCCCCAAACCCCCCCGATTTCCCCCCAAATCCCCCCAAACCCCCCAAATGCCCCCCAAACCCCCCCGATTTCCCCCCAAATCCCCCAATTTTTCCCCAACCCCCCCCGATTTCCCCCCAAATCCCCCCAAACCCCCCCGATTTCCCCCCAAATCCCCCAATTTTTCCCCAACCCCCCCCCGATTTCTCCCCAATTTCCCCCCAAAGCCCCCCCAAATTCCCTCGAATTTTCCCCAAATCCCCCCAATTTCCCCCCAAATCCCCCCAAATCCCCCCAAACCCCCCCGATTTCCCCCCAAATCCCCCAATTTTTCCCCAAACCCCCCCGATTTCTCCCCAATTTCCCCCCAATTAGCCCCCAAACCCCCCCCAAATCCCCCCGAATTTTTCCCCAAATGCCCCCCAAACCCCCCCAGACCCCCCCAAAATGTCACCTCCTCCCTGGGGGGGGCCCAGCGCCCCTTGCGGCCCCTGCGCGGCGGCTCCGGGGGTCCCCCCCCGAGGGGGCTCTGGGGGTAGCGCAGCTCCAGGGCACTGCCCGGGAGGGACCTGGGGGGACACGGGGGGGGCGCGACCCCCCAGACCCCCAGAGACCCCGTCAGGATTTGGGGGGGGGGGGGATTTGGGAAAATCTGGGGGGATTTGGGGGGATTTTGGGGGGGATTTGGGGGGATTTTGGGGGGATTGGAGGTAGAATTGGCAGGAATTTGGGGGGTATTGGGGGGAATTTGGGGGGGTTTTGGGGGATTTTGGGGGATTTGGAGGGGAGTTGGGAGAATTTCGGGGGATTTCGGGGGGATTTGGGGGAGATTTTGAGGGATTTGGAGGGATTTGGAGGGATTTGGGGGAATTTTGGGGGATTTCGGGGGGATTTGGGGGGATATGGGGGCAATTTGGGGGGATTTGGGGGGATTTTGGGGGGATTTGGGGGAATTTGGGGGGTAATTGGGGGGATTTTGGGGGGATTTGGGGAGATTTTGGGGGATTTGGAGGGGAGTTGGGAGAATTTGGGGGGAATTTGGGGAGATTTGGGGGCTAATTGGGGGGATTTGGGGGGATTTGGGGGGAATTTGGGGGGATTTGGAGGGATTTTGGGGGATTTGGAGGGGAACTGGGAGGATTTGGGGGGAATTGGGGGAATTTTGGGGGAGTTTGGGGGGGAATTGGGAGAATCTGGGGGGAATTTGGAGGGATTTGGGGGGATATGGGGGGATTTTGAGGGATTTGGGGGAATTTTGGGGGATTTCGGGGGGATTTGGGGGGATATGGGGGCAATTTGGGGGGATTTGGGGGGATTTTGGGGGGATTTGGGGGAATTTGGGGGGTAATTGGGGGGATTTTGGGGGGATTTGGGGAGATTTTGGGGGATTTTGGGGGGGAATTGGGGGAATTTTGGGGGGATTTGGGGGCTAATTGGGGGGATTTCGGGGAATTTGGGGGGGTTTGGGGGGTTTTGGGAGGTATTGGGGGGAATTTTGGGGGGATTTGGGGGGATTTCGGGGGGAATTTGGGGGGATTTTGGGGGGACTGGGGGGGATTTCGGGGGTTTGGGGGAGATTTTGGGGAATTTGGAGGGGAATTGGGGGGGTTTGGGGGGTTTGGGGGAGATTTTGGGGGGATTTCGGGGGATTTTGGGGGGATTGGAGGTAGAATTGGCAGGAATTTGGGGGGTTTGGGGGAGATTTTGGAGGGATTTCGGGGGGATTTGGGGGGTATTGGGGGGAATTTTGGGGGGTTTTGGGGGATTTTGGGGGGATTTTGGGGGATTTGGAGGGGAGTTGGGAGAATTTGGGGGGATTTCGGGGGGATTTGGGGAGGATTTGGGGGGAATTTTGGGGCGGTTTGGGGAGAGTCCCGGGGAATTTTGGGGGGGGGTCCCGGGGTATTTTTGGGGGGGTCCCGGGGTATTTTTGGGGGGAGTCCCGGGGAATTTTGGGGGGGGTCCCGGGGTATTTTGGGGGGGGTCCCGGGGAATTTTGGGGGGGGGTCCCGGGGTATTTTTGGGGGGGGTCCCGGGGTATTTTTGGGGGGGGGTCCCGGGGAATTTTGGGAGGGGTCCCGGGGAATTTTGGGGGGGGGTCCCGGGGTATTTTGGGGGGGGTCCCGGGGTATTTTGGGAGGGGTCCCGGGGAATTTTGGGGGGGGTCCCGGGGTATTTTGGGGGGGGTCCCGGGGTATTTTGGGAGGGGTCCCGGGGAATTTTGGGGGGGTCCCGGGGTATTTTTGGGGGGGTCCCGAGGGGGATACCTGGAGTGGGCGGAGCCGGGGCGCCCCCCCCGCAGCTGGTCCAGCTCCAGCTGCATCCGCTCCATCTCCGCCAGCAGCTGCTCCTGAACGGGGAGGGGGGAGGGGAAATTCGGGAATTCGGGAATTTGGGGAGGGGGACCCCAAGTTGGAAACACCCCCCAGACCCCTCGCAGACCCCTCCGGACCCCCCCCAAACGACCCCTCCCCCCCCAAAATGGGACCTTGTTGAGGAGGAGCTCGTCCTGCATCTTCTTCATGTTGGCGATTTCTTCGCTCAGCGAATTCTGGGGAGGGGGCAAAGGGGGGGGAGGGGGGGTCTCAGACCAGGGGGGGACCCCAAAACCTTCCTAGGACCCCCCCCTCAGACCCCCCCAAAATCCCCCTCAAACACCCCCAGATCATCCCAAACCCCCCCCCCCCGCCGCCCCCATCCCAAAACCTCTCCCAAACCCCCCATCCCCAGATCCCTGAAATCCCTTCTGGGACCCCCTCCCCAAATCCCAGCCAGGACCCCCCCAAACTCTCCCTGGGACCCCCAAATTCTCCTCAGGACCCCCCAAATTTTCCCCAAGACCCACCAGACCCCTCCCCAATTTGGGGACCCCCCTCCCTTCTCCTCCAGAGCCCCCATCCTCTCCTTGAGGTGCAGCTGGAGCCATCTCTGACCCCCCAAGACCCCCCAAACTGCCCCCAAACTCCCCCTAGGACCCCCCAATTTTTTTCCAGGACCCCCCAAATTTTTTCCCAGACCCCTCCCCAATTTGGGGGACCCCCCACCTTCTCCTCCAGAGCCCCCATCTCCTCCTCGAGGTGCAACTGAAACCATCTCAGAGCCCCCAGCACCCCCCAAAATCCCCCAAATCCCAGCCAGGACCCCTCAAACCCCTCCCAGGACCCCCCAATTTTTCCCCTGGACCCCCCAATTTTTTCCCAGACCCCTCCCCAATTTGGGGGACCCCCCACCTTCTCCTCCAGGGCCCCCATCCCCTCCTCGAGGTGCAGCTGGAGCCATCTCAGACCCTCCAGGATCCCCCAATTTTTCCCCCAAAATCCCCCCAGAATCCCCCTGGAACCCCCGAATTTTTTTCCTGAACCCCCAAATTTTTTTCCAGGGACCCCCCCAGACCCCTCCCCAATTTGGGGGACCCCCCACCTTCTCCTCCAGGGCCCCCATCCTCTCCTCGAGGTGCAGCTGGAGCCATCTCAGACCCCCCAGGACCCCCCAAACTCCCAGCCAGGACCCCCCAAATTCTTCTCAGGACCCCCCAATTTTTTTCCAGGACCCCCCAAATTTTTTCCCAGACCCCTCCCCAATTTGGGGGACCCCCCACCTTCTCCTCCAGAGCCCCCATCCCCTCCTCGAGGTGCAGCTGGAGCCATCTCAGAGCCCCCAGGACCCCCCAAAATCCCCCCAAAATCCCCCCAAATCCCAGCCAGGACCCCTCAAACCCCTCCCAGGACCCCCCAATTTTTCCCCTGGACCCCCCAATTTTTTCCCAGACCCCTCCCCAATTTGGGGGACCCCCCACCTTCTCCTCCAGGGCCCCCATCCCCTCCTCGAGGTGCAGCTGGAGCCATCTCAGACCCCCTCAAACTCCCCCCAAACTCCCCCCAGAATCCCCCTGGAACCCCCGAATTTTTTTCCTGAACCCCCAAATTTTTTTCCAGGGACCCCCCCAGACCCCTCCCCAATTTGGGGGACCCCCCACCTTCTCCTCCAGGGCCCCCATCCCCTCCTCGAGGTGCAACTGAAACCATCTCAGAGCCCCCCAGCACCCCCCAAACTCCCCTTGGGACCCCCCAAATTCTTCTCAGGACCCCCCAATTTTTTCCCAGGACCCCCCAATTTTTTCCCAGACCCCTCCCCAATTTGGGGGACCCCCCACCTTCTCCTCCAGGGCCCCCATCCCCTCCTCGAGGTGCAGCTGGAGCCATCTCAGACCCTCCAGGATCCCCCAATTTTTCCCCCAAAATCCCCCCAAAATCCCCCTGGAACCCCCGAATTTTTTTCCTGAACCCCCAAATTTTTTTCCGGGGACCCCCCCAGACCCCTCCCCAATTTGGGGGACCCCCCACCTTCTCCTCCAGGGCCCCCATCCCCTCCTCGAGGTGCAACTGAAACCATCTCAGAGCCCCCCAGCACCCCCCAAACTCCCCTTGGGACCCCCCAAATTCTTCTCAGGACCCCCCAATTTTTTCCCAGGACCCCCCAATTTTTTCCCAGACCCCTCCCCAATTTGGGGGACCCCCCACCTTCTCCTCCAGGGCCCCCATCCTCTCCTTGAGGTGCAACTGAAACCATCTCAGAGCCCCCAGCACCCCCCAAACTCCCCCCAAATCCCAGCCTGGACCCCTCAAACCCCTCCCAGGACCCCCCAATTTTTCCCCTGGACCCCCCAATTTTTTCCCAGACCCCTCCCCAATTTGGGGGACCCCCCACCTTCTCCTCCAGGGCCCCCATCCTCTCCTTGAGGTGCAACTGAAACCATCTCAGAGCCCCCAGCACCCCCCAAACTCCCCCCAGAATCTCCCTGGAACCCCCGAATTTTTTTCCTGAACCCCCAAATTTTTTTCCGGGGACCCCCCCAGACCCCTCCCCAATTTGGGGGACCCCCCACCTTCTCCTCCAGCGCCCCCATCCCCTCCTTGAGGTGCAGCTGGAGCCATCTCAGAGCCCCCCAGCACCCCCCAAACTCCCCTTGGGACCCCCCAAATTCTTCTCAGGACCCCCCAATTTTTTCCCAGGACCCCCCAATTTTTTCCCAGACCCCTCCCCAATTTGGGGGACCCCCCACCTTCTCCTCCAGAGCCCCCATCTCCTCCTCGAGGTGCAACTGAAACCATCTCAGAGCCCCCCAGCACCCCCCAAAATCCCCCCAAATCCCAGCCAGGACCCCTCAAACCCCTCCCAGGACCCCCCAATTTTTCCCCTGGACCCCCCAATTTTTTCCCAGACCCCTCCCCAATTTGGGGGACCCCCCACCTTCTCCTCCAGGGCCCCCATCCTCTCCTTGAGGTGCAGCTGCAGCCGCTCGTTGCTCTCGCTCAGCAGCCGATCCACGGTCTCCGAGAGCCGCTTGTTGTGCTCGTCGTTCATCTTCTCCCTCTGCCGGGCCTGGGGGGTCCCCAAAATTCCTGGGGGGTCCCCAAAATTCCCGGGGGGTCCCCAAAATTCCCGGGGGGTCGCCAAAATTCCCGAGGGGTGGCCAAAAGTGCGGGGGAGCCGCCGGGAGCGTCCCGAAGGCGGCGATTTCCTCCCCACCCCAAAAAAGGGGAATGAATTTGGGGGGTTTTGCGTGGATTTTGGGGTGCGCGGGGGGGGTCGGGGGTGGATTTTGGGGGTGCCCCGGGTTGGGAGGCCTCGTTTTTGGGGGGGTGACAGGTTTGGGGGTTTCCCAGGTCAGAGGTGTCTCCATTTTTGGGGTGTTCCCATTTTGGGGGGCCAAATTTTGGGGTTCCTCCGGTCCAGGATGTCCAATTTTGGGGTGTCCCCCATTTCGGTGTCCCCATTTTTGGGGTGTCCCCATTTTTGGGGTGTCCCCATTTTGGGATGCCCCCATTTTCGGGATGTCCTCATTTTGGGGTGTCCCAATTTTTGGGGTTCCCGGTTTTGGGGGTGCCCCCATTTTGGGGTGTCCCCACTTTTGGGGTTCCCGGTTTTGGGGTGTCCCCATTTTGGGGTGCCCCCATTTTGGGATGCCCCCATTTTTGGGATGTCCCCATTTGGGGGTGTCCCCATTTTTGGGGTTCCCGGTTTTGGGGGTGTCCCCTTTTTTGGGGTGCCCCCATTTTTGGGGTGTCTCCATTTTCGGTGTCCCCATTTTTGGGGTGTCCCCATTTTCGGTGTCCCCATTTGGGGATGTCCCCATTTGGGGGTGCCCCCCTTTTTGGGGTTCCCGGTTTTGCGGTGTCCCCATTTTTGGGGGTGTCCCCAGTTCGGTGTTCCCATTTTTGGGGTGTCCCCATTTGGGGTGTCCCCATTTTTGGGGGTGTCCCCATTTTTGGGGTTCCCGGTTTTGGGGGTGTCCCCATTTTTGGGGTGTCCCCATTTTCGGGATGTCCCCATTTTGGGGTTCCCGGTTTTCAGATGTCCTGTTTTGGGGTGTCCCCATTTGGAGGTGTCCCCATTTTGGGATGTCCCCGTTTGGGGGTGTCCCCATTTTTGGGGTGCCCCCATTTCGGGGTGTCCCCATTTTGGGATGCCCGCTTTTGGGGGTGTCCCCAATTTGATGTCCCCATTTTTGGGGTGTCCCCATTTTGGGATGCCCGCTTTTGGGGGTGTCCCCGATTTGGTGTTCCCATTTTTGGGGTGTCCCCATTTTGGGATGTCCCCGTTTGGGGGTGTCCCCATTTTCGGTGTCCCCGGTTTTTGGGGTGTCCCCATTTTTGGGGTGTCCCCATTTTGGGATGCCCACTTTTGGGGGTGTCCCCAATTTGGTGTTCCCATTTTTGGGGTGTCCCCATTTTGGGGTGCCCCCATTTTTGGGATGTCCCCATTTGGGGGTGTCCCCAATTTGGTGTTCCCATTTTTGGGGTGTCCCCATTTTTGGGATGTCCCCATTTGGGGGTGTCCCCAATTCGGTGTCCCCATTTTTGGGGTGCCCCCATTTTTGGGGTGCCCCTCACCCTCTGCAGCTCCTGGTTCTTCTCCTGCAGTTGGGCTTCGAGCTGCCGCAGCCGCTCCTCGAAGTTCCCGTGGCGCTCCTCGGCCTGGGGACAGCGGGGATTTGGGGGATTTGGGGGGATTTTGGGGATTTTGGGGGATTTTGGGGTGATTTGGGGATTTGGGGGGATTGGGGGGATTTGGGAGGATTTGGGGGATTTGGGGCATTCGGGGAGATTTGGGGGAGTTGGGGGGATTTGGGGGGATTTTGGGGATTTGGGGGATTTGGGGGATTTTGGGGACATTGGGGGGATTTGGGGAAATTTGGGGGATTTTGGGGATTTGGGGGATTTGGGGGGATTTGGGGGATTTGGGGGATTTTGGGGACATTGGGGGGATTTGGGGAAATTTGGGGGATTTGGGGGATTTGGGGGATTTGGGGGGATTTAGGGGATTGGGGGGGATTTGGGGGATTTGGGGGATTTGGGGGGATTTGGGGGATTTGGGGGATTTGGGGGGATTTGGGGGGGATTTGGGGGATTTGGGGGGATTTAGGGGATTTGGGGGGATTTGGGGGGGATTTAGGGGATTTGGGGGGATTTGGGGGATTTTGGGGACATTGGGGGGATTTGGGGAAATTTGGGGGATTTGGGGGATTTGGGGGATTTGGGGGGATTTGGGGGATTTGGGGGATTTGGGGGGATTTGGGGGGGATTTGGGGGATTTGGGGGGATTTAGGGGATTTGGGGGGATTTGGGGGGGATTTGGGGGATTTGGGGGGATTTGGGGGGATTTGGGGACATCGGGGGGGGGACAATTCCCTCAGGACTCCCCCAGACCCCAAACGCACCTTGGTGGGACCGGGAGTGGCCCAAGAACCTCCCCCCAGAACCTCCCCAAAACCCCTCAAGACCCCCCCAAATCCCCTCAAGACCCCCCCAAATCCCCCCAGGACTCTACCAAGACCTCCCCCAGACCCAAAACCCCTCAAGACCTCCTCAGGACCCCCCCAAATCCCCTCAAGACCCCCCCCAAATCCCCCCAGGACTCTACCAAGACCTCCCCCAGACCCAAAACCCCTCAAGACCTCCTCAGGACCCCCCCAAATCCCCTCAAGACCCCCCAAGACCCACCCAAAACCCCTCAGGACCCCCCCAAATCCCCTCAAGACCCCCCCGAAAACCCCCCAGGACTCTTCCAGGACCTCCCCCAGACCCAAAACCCCTCAAGACCTCCTCAGGATCCCCCCATATCTCCCCAGGACCCCCCCAAATCCCCTCAAGACCTCCCCAAAACCCCCCAGGACTCTTCCAGGACCTCCCCCAGACCCAAGACCCCTCAAGACCTCCTCAGGACCCCCTCAACTCCCCTCAGGACCCCCCCAAATCTCCCCAAGAACCCCCAAAACCCCTCAAGATCCCCTCAGGACCCCCCCAGATCTCCCCAAGACCCCCTCAAATCCCCTCAAGACCCACCCAAAAACCCCCCAGGACCCCCAAAACCCCCCAGGACTCTTCCAGGACCTCCCCCAGGCCCAAAACCCCTCAAGACCTCCTCAGAACCCCTCCAGATCTCCCCAAGACCCACCCAAAACCCCTCAAGATCCCCTCAGGACCCCCCCAAATCCCCCCAGGACCCCCCCAAATCCCTTCAGGACCCTCTCAAATCCCCTCAAGACCCCCCCAGAGCCCCCCAGGAGCCCACCTTGGTGAGGGCCGCCACCCTCTGGGCCAGCTGGGCCTCGATCTCGGGCAGGGTCTCGGCCTTCTGCAGGGTCAGCTGCAGCTTGGCCTTGGCGTCCTCCAGCCACTCCTGCAGCTGCCGGCCCTTCTCCTCGCTCTGGGGACATCGGGGACATCAGGGGGACATCGGGGGGACATTGGGGACATGGGGGACATCTGGGACATCGGGGGCGTTGGGGACATCGGGGGGATATTGGGGATACTGGGGATGTTGGGGGTATTGGGGACATTGGGGACATCAGGGGGACATCGGGGGGACATTGGGGGGACATTGGGGGGGTATTGGGGACATTGGGGGGACATGGGGACATCAGGCGTCCTCCAGCCACTCCTGCAGCTGCCGGCCCTTCTCCTCGCTCTGGGGACATCGGGGACATCAGGGGGACATCGGGGGGACATCGGGGGGACATTGGGGTCATGGGGGACATCTGGGACATTGGGGGGTTATTGGGGACATTGGGGACATTGGGGACATTGGGGTCATGGGGGACATCAGGGGGATATTGGGGATACTGGGGATATTGGGGGTATTGGGGACATCCGGGACATTGGGGACAATGGGGACATTGGGGACATCAGGCGTCCTCCAGCCACTCCTGCAGCTGCCGGCCCTTCTCCTCGCTCTGGGGACATCGGGGACATCAGGGGGACATCGGGGGGACATCGGGGGCGTTGGGGACATCTGGGACATTGGGGGGTTATTGGGGACATTGGGGACATTGGGGACATTGGGGTCATGGGGGACATCTGGGACATTGGGGGCATTGGGGACATCGGGGGTGTTGGGGACATCGGGGACATTGGGGGGATATTGGGGATACTGGGGATATTGGGGGTATTGGGGACATTGGGGACATCAGGAGCATTGGGGACATTGGGGGGATATTGGGGACATTGGGGACATGGGGACAGGGGGATGTTGGGGGACATTGGGGACATTGGGGACATCAGGCGTCCTCCAGCCACTCCTGCAGCTGCCGGCCCTTCTCCTCGCTCTGGGGACATCGGGGACATCAGGGGGACATCGGGGGGACATTGGGGTCATGGGGGACATCTGGGACATTGGGGGCATTGGGGACATCAGGGGGACATTGGGGTAATCGGGGACATTGGGGTCATGGGGGACATCTGGGACATTGGGGGGCGTTGGGGACATCGGGGGCATTGGGGACAACAGGGGGATATTGGGGATACTGGGGATATTGGGGGTATTGGGGACATCAGGGACATCAGGGGGACATTGGGGGGACATTGGGGATGTTGGGGACATCGGGGACATCGGGGGACATTGGGGACATCGGGGATATTGGGGGGTTATTGGGGACATTGGGGACGTTGGGGACATCGGGGAGGACGGGGGGACGTGGGTGTGGGGATGTGGATATGGGGACATCGGGGGACATCGGGGACATGGGGATGGGGGGGAACATCAATTGGTGTGTCCCCAGGTGTGCCCCAGGTGTGCCCAGGTGGGCCCCAGGTGTGCCCAGGTGTGCCCCAGGGGTGTTCCAGGTGTGTCCCAGGGGTGTCCCAGGTGTGTCCCCATTGTGTTCCAGGTGTGCCCCAGGTGTGCCCCAGCTGTGCCGCACCTGGCGGTACAGGGACTCCTTGCTGGCCAGCTCGTTCTCCAGGTGTGTCCCCACCCCCCAGGTGTGCCCAGGTGTGTCCCAGGTATGTCCCCTCTATCCCAGGTGTGCCCAGGTGTGCCCAGGTGTGTGCCCAGGTGTGCCCCAGGTGTGTCCCAGGTGTGTCCCCTCTATCCCAGCTGTCCCCAGCTGTGCCCAGGTGTGCCCAGCTGTGCCCAGGTGTGCCCCAGGTGTGTCCCAGGTGTGTCCCCTCTATCCCAGGTGTGCCCAGCTGTGTCCAGGTGTGCCCAGGTGTGCCGCACCTGGCGGTACAGGGACTCCTTGCTGGCCAGCTCGTTCTCCAGGTGTGTCCCCACCCCCCAGGTGTGCCCAGGTGTGCCCAGGTGTGTCCCAGGTGTGTCCCCTGTATCCCAGGTGTGCCCAGGTGTGCCCAGGTGTGCCCAGGTGTGTCCCAGGTGTGTCCCCTGTATCCCAGGTGTGCCCAGGTGTGCCCAGGTGTGCCCAGGTGTGCCCAGGTGTGTCCCAGGTGTGTCCCCTGTATCCCAGGTGTGCCCAGGTGTGCCCAGGTGTGTCCCAGGTGTGTTCCCTCTATCCCAGGTGTGCCCAGGTGTGCCCAGGTGTGCCCAGGTGTGCCGCACCTGGCGGTACAGGGACTCCTTGCTGGCCAGCTCGTTCTCCAGGCGGTCGTTGGCGTCGTGCAGCGAGGTGGCCTCGCGCTGGGCGCTCAGGTAGCGCCGCTCCAGCGTCGTGATGCGCTCCTCCATGTCCTCACGCTGCGCCAGCGCCTGCGGGCGGCACCGGGGGGCACGGGGGGCACGGGGGCACAGAGGGGGGGATATGGGGGGCAGAGATGGGGGGATATGGGGGGCACAGAGAGGGGGATATGGGGGGCACGGGGGGGGCACGGGGGGCACAGAGGGGGGGATATGGGGGGCAGAGAGGGGGGGCATGGGGGGCAGAGAGGGGGATATGGGGGGCACAGAGAGGGGGGGATATGGGGGGCAGAGAGGGGGGGATATGGGGGGCACAGAGGGGGGGATATGGGGGGCACAGAGGGGGGATATGGGGGGCAGAGAGGGGGGGATATGGGGGGCAGAGAGGGGGGATATGGGGGGCAGAGAGGGGGATATGGGGGGCACAGAGAGGGGGATATGGGGGGCACAGAGAGGGGGATATGGGGGGCAGAGAGGGGGGGATATGGGGGGCACAGAGAGGGGGGGATATGGGGGGCAGAGAGGGGGGGATATGGGGGGCAGAGAGGGGGATATGGGGGGCACAGAGAGGGGGATATGGGGGGCACAGAGAGGGGGATATGGGGGGCAGAGAGGGGGGGATATGGGGGGCACAGAGATGGGGGGATATGGGGGGCAGAGAGAGGGGGATATGGGGGCACAGAGGGGGGGATATGGGGGGTACAGAGGGGGGATATGGGGGGCAGAGAGGGGGGGATATGGGGGGCAGAGAGGGGGGATATGGGGGCAGAGAGGGTGGATATGGGGGGCAGAGAGGGGGGGATATGGGGGGCAGAGAGGGGGGGCACGGGGGGCACAGAGAGGGGGATATGGGGGGCACAGAGGGGGGCATATGGGGGGCAGAGAGGGGGGGATATGGGGGGCACAGAGGGGGGGATATGGGGGCAGAGAGGGGGATATGGGGGGCACAGAGGGGGGGATATGGGGGGGACAGAGGGGGGGATATGGGGGGCAGAGAGGGGGATATGGGGGGCACAGGGGGGGGATATGGGGGGCACAGAGAGGGGGATATGGGGGGCAGAGAGGGGGGGCACGGGGGGCACAGAGAGGGGGGGATATGGGGGGCAGAGAGGGGGGGCATGGGGGGCAGAGAGGGGGGGATATGGGGGGCACAGAGAGGGGGATATGGGGGGCACAGAGGGGGGGATATGGGGGGCACAGAGGGGGGGGATATGGGGGGCAGAGAGGGGGGGATATGGGGGGCAGAGAGGGGGGATATGGGGGGCAGAGAGGGGGATATGGGGGGCACAGAGAGGGGGATATGGGGGGCACAGAGAGGGGGATATGGGGGGCAGAGAGGGGGGGATATGGGGGGCACAGAGAGGGGGGGATATGGGGGGCAGAGAGGGGGGGATATGGGGGGCAGAGAGGGGGATATGGGGGGCACAGAGAGGGGGATATGGGGGGCACAGAGAGGGGGATATGGGGGGCAGAGAGGGGGGGATATGGGGGGCACAGAGGGGGGGGGGATATGGGGGGCAGAGAGAGGGGGATATGGGGGCACAGAGGGGGGGATATGGGGGGTACAGAGGGGGGATATGGGGGGCAGAGAGGGGGGGATATGGGGGGCAGAGAGGGGGGATATGGGGGCAGAGAGGGTGGATATGGGGGGCAGAGAGGGGGGGATATGGGGGGCAGAGAGGGGGGGCACGGGGGGCACAGAGAGGGGGATATGGGGGGCACAGAGGGGGGCATATGGGGGGCAGAGAGGGGGGGATATGGGGGGCACAGAGGGGGGGATATGGGGGGCAGAGAGGGGGATATGGGGGGCACAGAGGGGGGGATATGGGGGGGACAGAGGGGGGGATATGGGGGGGCAGAGAGGGGGATATGGGGGGGCACAGGGGGGGGATATGGGGGGCACAGAGAGGGGGATATGGGGGGCAGAGAGGGGGGGCACGGGGGGCACAGAGAGGGGGGGATATGGGGGGCAGAGAGGGGGGGCATGGGGGGCAGAGAGGGGGGGATATGGGGGGCACAGAGAGGGGGATATGGGGGGCACAGAGGGGGGGATATGGGGGGCACAGAGGGGGGGGATATGGGGGGCAGAGAGGGGGGGATATGGGGGGCAGAGAGGGGGGATATGGGGGGCAGAGAGGGGGATATGGGGGGGCACAGAGAGGGGGATATGGGGGGCAGAGAGGGGGGGATATGGGGGGCACAGAGGGGGGGATATGGGGGGGACAGAGGGGGGGCATGGGGGGCAGAGAGGGGGGGATATGGGGGGCACAGAGGGGGGGGATATGGGGGGCAGAGAGGGGGATATGGGGGGGCAGAGAGGGGGATATGGGGGGCACAGAGAGGGGGGATATGGGGGGCAGAGAGGGGGGGATATGGGGGGCAGAGAGGGGGGGATATGGGGGGCACAGAGGGGGGGATATGGGGGGCACAGAGGGGGGGATATGGGGGGGACAGAGGGGGGGCATGGGGGGCAGAGAGGGGGGGGATATGGGGGGCACAGAGGGGGGGATATGGGGGGCACAGAGGGGGGATATGGGGGGCAGAGAGGGGGGGATATGGGGGGCACAGAGGGGGGGATATGGGGGGCACAGAGGGGGGGATATGGGGGGGCAGAGAGGGGGGGATATGGGGGGCAGAGATGGGGGGATATGGGGGGGACAGAGGGGGGACAGAGGGGGGACATGGGGGGGACACCGGGGGGATTGGGGCCGTTGGAGGGGCAGCAGGGACGGCCATTCCCTCCCAGTTTGGCGTTAAACCCTCCCAGTTTGGGGTTAAACCCTCCCAGTTCAGGCCATTCCCTCCCAGTTTGGGGTTAAACCCTCCCAGTTTGGGGTTAAACCCTCCCAGTTTAGGGTTAAACCCTCCCAGTTCGAGCCATTCCCTCCCAGTTTGGGGTTAAACCCTCCCAGTTCCAGCCATTCCCTTCCACTTCGAGCCATTCCCTCCCAGTTTGGGGTTAAACCCTCCCAGTTCGAGCCGTTCCCTTCCAGTTCGAGCCATTCCCTCCCAATTTGGGGTTAAGCCCTCCCAGTTCGAGCCATTCCCTCCCAGTTTGGGGTTAAACCCTCCCAGTTCGAGCCATTCCCTCCTAATTTGGGGTTAAACCCTCCCAGTTCGAGCCATTCCCTCCTAATTTGGGGTTAAGCCCTCCCAGTTCGAGCCATTCCCTCCCAGTTTGGGGTTAAACCCTCCCAGTTCGAGCCATTCCCTCCTAATTTGGGGTTAAACCCTCCCAGTTCAGGCCATTCCCTCCCAGTTTGAGCCATTCCCTCCCCGTTCAGGCCATTCCCTCCCAGTTCCTCCCCATTCCCTCCCAGTTCCTCCCTTTTCCTCCCAGTTTCTCCCGTTTCCACCCTGTTTTCGCCTGTTTTTGCCCGTTTTTGCCCGTTTTTGCCCGTTTTTCCCCGTTTTCGCCCATCCCCACCTCCTTGAGGTCCCTCTGCAGCTTGGCCCCGGCCTCGTGGGCCCTGGCCAGCTCCCTCTGGGCCGCGCTGGCCTCGTCCTGGAGCCGCCCGAGCTGGCGGCACAGAGCGGCCACGCGGTGCCGGCCCAGCGACGCCTCCAGCTCGGCCTCGCGCCGCCGCTCGGGGGAGGCCTGGGGGCACCAGCGGTCACTCGGGGGGGTCAGCTGACCCCTGACCCCTCCTCCAGGACCCCAAACCCCTGACCCTTGACCCCCTGACCACTGGGACCCCAATGACCCTTGACCCCCTGACCACTGGGACCCCAATGACCCCCCTGGAATCCCAACCCCTTTGAGCCCTGACCACTGTGGCCCCTCTGACCCCTGACCCCTTGACCCCTGACCCCTTGACCCCTGACCACTATGAGCCCATTGACCCCTTGACCCCTGACCACTGTGGCCCCTCTGACCCCTTGACCCCTGACCCCTTGACCCCTGACCACTGGGACCCCAATGACCCCCCTGGAATCCCAACCCCCTTGACCCCTGACCACTGTGGCCCCTCTGACCCCTTGACCCCTTGACCCCTGACCACTGTGGCCCCTTGACCCCTTGACCCCTGACCACTGTGGCCCCTCTGACCCCTGACCACTGGGACCCCCCCTGTGCCCTCCAGACCCCGCCTTGGCCCTCCTTGACCCCGACCCCCATGACCCCACAAGACCCCCCCGACCTCCCTGGCTCCCATGACCCCTTGACCCCCAGGACCCCCCAGGACCCCCCAGGACCCCCCAGGACCCCTGACCACTGTGACCCCTCTGTGACCCCATGACCCCCCCATGACCCCCTGACCCCTCTGTGACCTCCTGACCTCCTCCAGTGTCTCCATGACCCTCTGTGACCCCTTGACCCCCTGACCCCCATGTCCTCCCAGTGACCCCTGACCCCCCCAGTGACCCCCAGTGATTCCCCAGTGTTGCCCAGTGACCCCTGACCCCCCCAGTGACCCCCAGTGATTCCCCAGTGTTGCCCAGTGACCCCTGACCCCCCCAGTGACCCCCAGTGATTCCCCAGTGTTGCCCAGTGACCCCTGACCCCCCCAGTGTCTCCCTGGTGTCTCCATTGTCCCCTGACCCCCCAGTGACACCCCAGTGTTTCCCAGTGACCCCTGACCCCCCCAGTGACCCCCAGTGACCCCCCAGTGTCCACCAGTGACCCTTGACCCCCAATGACCCCCCAGTGACCCCTCCAGTGTCCCCCAGTGACCCCTGACCCCCCAGTGACCTCCAGTGACCCCCCAGTGTCCCCCAGTGACCCCTGACCCCCAATGACCCCTCCAGTGACCCCTCCAGTGTCCCCCAGTGACCCCTGACCCCCAATGACCCCCCAGTAACCCCCAGTGACCCCTGACCCCCCAGTGACCCCCAGTGTCCCCCAGTGACCCCCCAATGTCCCCTCAGTGTCCCCTGACCCCTCAGTGACCCCCCAGTGTCCCCCAGTGACCCCTGACCCCCCCAGTGACCCCCCAGTGACCCCTGACTTCCCAGTGACCCTCCAGTGTCCTCCAGTGACCCCTGACCCCCCCAGTGACCCTCCAGTGTCCCCTGACCCCCCAATGACCCCCCAGTGTCCCCCAGTGTCCCCCCAATGTCCCCCCAGTGTCCCCTGACCCCTCAGTGACCCCCAGTGACCCCTGACCCCCCAGTGACCCCCCAGTGTCCCCCAGTGACCCCTGACACCCCCAATGACCCCCCAGTGTCCTCCAGTGACCCCTGACACCCCCAATGACCCCCCAGTGACCCCCAGTGACCCCCCAGTGTCCTCCAGTGTCCCCTGACCCCCCCTGACCCCCCAGTGTCCCCCAGTGACCCCTGGCCCCCCAGTGACCCCCCAGTGACCCCCCTGACCCCCCCGTACCGCGCTGTCCCCGTCGGCGGCCGCGTCCTCCAGGCCCGAGCGGCGCCGGGACAGCTGCTCCCGTAGGGCCAGGGACTGGGACAGAGGGGGGACAGAGGGGGGACAGAGGGGGGACAGAGGGGGGGGACAGAGGGGGGACAGAGGGGGGAGAGGGAGGGGACAGAGGGGGGACAGAGGGGGGAGAGGGAGGGGACAGAGGGGGGACAGAGAGGGGACAGAGAGGGGACAGAGAGGGGACAGAGGGGGGAGAGGGAGGGGACAGAGGGGGGACAGAGGGGGGACAGAGGGAGGGGACAGAGGGGGGAGAGGGAGGGGACAGGGAGGGGAGAGGGAGGGGACAGAGGGGGGACAGAGAGGGGAGAGGGAGGGGACAGAGGGGGGACAGAGGGGGGAGAGGGAGGGGACAGAGGGGGGACAGAGAGGGGACAGAGAGGGGACAGAGAGGGGACAGAGGGGGGAGAGGGAGGGGACAGAGGGGGGGACAGAGGGGAGGACAGAGGGGGGACAGAGAGGGGACAGAGGGGGGAGAGGGAGGGGACAGAGGGGGGACAGAGGGGGGACAGAGGGAGGGGACAGAGGGGGGAGAGGGAGGGGACAGGGAGGGGAGAGGGAGGGGACAGAGGGGGGACAGAGAGGGGAGAGGGAGGGGACAGAGGGGGGACAGAGGGGGGACAGAGGGGGGACAGAGAGGGGACAGGGAGGGGAGAGGGAGGGGACAGGGGGGGACAGAGGGGGGACAGAGAGGGGACAGAGAGGGGACAGAGGGGGGACAGAGGGGGGACAGAGGGGGGGACAGAGAGGGGACAGAGGGGGGAGAGGGGAGGACAGAGGGGGGAGAGGGAGGGGAGAGGGAGGGGACAGAGGGGGGACAGAGGGGGGAGAGGGAGGGGAGAGGGAGGGGACAGAGGGGGGACAGAGGGGGGAGAGGGAGGGGACAGAGGGGGGACAGAGGGGGGAGAGGGAGGGGAGAGGGAGGGGAGAAGGAGGGGACAGAGACAGGGACAGGGACGGGGAGGGGACAATGTCACCCCCAGAACAGGGACAGGGACAGGTGCCACCCCCCAGGGACAGGTGCCACCCCCCAGGGACACGGGGACAGGTGCCACCCCCAGGGACAGGTGCCACCCCCCAGGGACAGGTGCCACCCCCCAGGGACAGGGACAGGGACAGGTGCCACCCCCCAGGGACAGGTGCCACCCCCCAGGGACACGGGGACAGATGTCACCCTCCGAAGGACCGCGATGGGCATCGCCCTGGCGTCACCCACGTCACGGGTGTCACCCACCCTCAGGTGCCACCCACCTCAGTGTCACCCTGACAGTGTCACCCCCCCCCTCCACCCCCCCCCCCCGGTGTCCCCTCGCTGTCCCCACCTCCTGGTTGGACACCTCCAGCTCCTCCTCCAGGACGGCCACGCGCTCCAGGGCCACCCGCAGCCGCTCCCGCACCTGGGGACAGCGTGGGGACACCGTGGGTGACACCACAGGGACACCGTGGGTGACACCGTGGGTGACACTGCAGGGACACCATGGGGACACCGTGGGTGACACCGTGGGGACACCGGGAGGACATTGTGGGGACACCGTGGGGACACCGTGGGTGGCACCGTGGGTGACACAGTGGGTGACACCATGGGGACACCGTGGGTGACACAGTGGGTGACACCGTGGGGACACCGGGAGGACATTGTGGGGACACCATGGGGACACCGTGGGTGGCACCGTGGGTGACACCGCAGGGACACCGTGGGTGACACCGTGGGTGACACCGTGGGTGACACTGTGGGGACACCGGGAGGACACCGTGGGTGACACAGTGGGGACACCGTGGGTGACACCGTGGGGACACCACAGGGACACCGGGAGGACATCGTGGGAACACCGTGGGGACACCGTGGGTGACATCGTGGGGACACCGTAGGGACACCGGGAGGACATCGTGGGGACACCGTAGGGACACCGTGGGTGACACCGTGGGTGGCACCGTGGGTGACACCGTGGGTGACACCGTGGGTGACACCGCGGGGACACCGGGAGGACACCGTGGGTGACACCGTGGGGACACCATGGGGACACCGTGGGTGACACTGTGGGGACACCGTGGGTGACACCGTGGGGACACGGGGAGGACACCATGGGGACACCGTGGGGACACCGTGGGTGACACCGTGGGGACACGGGGAGGACACCATGGGGACACCGTGGGGACACCGTGGGTGACACCGTGGGGACACGGGGAGGACACCATGGGGACACCGTGGGGACACCGTGGGGACACCACAACCCCCCCCCCCCCGGGATGTCCCCAGAGCCACCTGGGTGACACCGGGGCCACCTGGAGACCCTCGGTGCCCCCTTGGCTGCCACCAGGTGCCACCAGAACCCCCCCCGAGACCCTCTCAGGGACCGCCAGGTGCCACCTGGGTCACCCCAAAACCCCCTGAGACCCTTTTGGGTCCCCCCAGCTCCCGCCTGGGACCTCCAGGTGCCACCAGGTCACTCTAAACCCCCCCAGGACCATCCCGAGACCCCCCCAAGACCCCTTCAGTTCCCCCCAGGTCTCACCTGGCTCATCCCAGAAGTCCCCGAGACCCCCTTGGAGACCTCCAGGTGCCACCAGGTCACCTTAAACCCCCCCAGGACCCCTCCAGGACCCCTCCAGGACCCCTCAGGACCCCTCAGGACCTCCCCAGGACCCTCCAGAACCCCCGCGGACCCCTCAGGACCCCTCAGGACCCCTCCAGGACCCTCCAGAACCCCCCCTGGACCCCTCAGGACCTCCCCAGGACCCTCCAGAACCCCCGTGGACCCCTCAGGACCCCTCCAGGACCCCTCAGGACCCCTCCAGGATGCCTCAAGACACCCCCAGGACCCTCCAGAACCCCCCCTGGACCCCTCAGGACCCCTCCAGGACCCCTCCAAAACCCCTCAGGACCCCCCCAGACTCCTCAGGACTCCCCCAGGACCCTCCAGAATGCCCCCGGACCCCTCAGGACCCCCCCAGGACCCTCCAGAACGCCCCCGGACCCCTCAGGACCCCTCCAGGACCCCTCCAAAACCCCTCAGGACCCCCCCCCAGACTCCTCAGGACTCCCCCAGGACCCTCCAGAACCCCCCCCGGACCCCTCAGGACCCCCCCCCAGGACACCTCAAGAACCCCCCAGGACGCTCCAGAACCCCCCCAGATCCCTCAGGACCCCTCCAGGACCCCTCCAAAACCCCTCAGGACCCCCCCCAGACTCCTCAGAACCCCCCCAGGACCCTCCAGAACCCCTCCCCCGGACCCCTCAGGACCCCCCCCAGGACCCCCTGACCTTCTCATCCAGGGCCTTGTGGTGCTCGAAGAGGGACTTGAGGGCCTTGAGCACCTCGACCTCGGAGGAGACCCCGGCCGGGGACTGGGCCTGGCGCTTGACCACGGTCATCCGCAGGGAGCGCTCGTGCCGCGACACCAGGTGCTCCAGGTGCTCCAGCAGCAGCTGCGGACAGCACCGGGGGCGTCAGGGGCACCGGGGGTGCCAGGGGACATTGGGGGGCAGTGGGGGACATTGGGGGCATCAGGGGCATCGGGGACGTTGGGGGCATTGGGGGCGTTGGGGGTGATGGGGGCGTTGGGGACATTGGGGGCGTTGGGGACATCAGGGGCGTCAGGGGCATTGGGGGACATTGGGGGCATCGGGGGCGTTGGGGGCGTTGGGGGTGATGGGGGCATTGGGGGACATTGGGGACATTGGGGGGCATTGGGGGGCATTGGGGGTGTTGGGGGCATTGGGGGACATTGGGGACATTGGGGGCATCAGGGGCGTTGGGGGACATTGGAGGGAATTGGGGACATTGGGGACATTGGGGGACATTGGGGGGACATTGGGGGGCATTGGGGGCATTGGGGGACATTGGGGGGCATTGGGGGTGTTGGGGGCATTGGGGGCATCGGGGGCATTGGGGGGACATTGGGGGGACATTGGGGGGCATTGGGGACATTGGGGGACATTGGGGGTGTTGGGGGCATTGGGGGTGTTGGGGGCGTTGGGGGACATTGGAGGGAATTGGGGACATTGGGGGACATTGGGGGACATTGGGGGGACATTGGGGGGCATTGGGGGTGTTGGGGGCATTGGGGGCATCGGGGGCATTGGGGGGACATTGGGGGGACATTGGGGACATTGGGGACATTGGGGACATTGGGGACATTGGGGGCGTTGGGGGCGTTGGGGGTGTTGGGGGCATTGGGGGTGTTGGGGGCGTTGGGGGACATTGGAGGGAATTGGGGACATTGGGGGACATTGGGGACATTGGGGGGCATTGGGGGGCATTGGGGACATTGGGGGACATTGGGGGGACATTGGGGGGCATTGGGGGCGTCGGGGGCGTTGGGGGTGATGGGGGCGTTGGGGACATTGGGGGCATTGGGGGCATTGGGGACATCGGGGACCTTGGGGACACCAGGTGCCAGGTGTCACATGGCACCTGCCAGGTGGTGCCAGGTGGTGCCAGGTGCCAAGGGGCAGGTGACACCCGGCTGACACCCAGGTGCCCCCCAGATGCCCCCCAGGTGTGCCAGGTGCCCCCCAGGTGCCCCCAGGTGCCCCCCAGATGCCCCCAGGTGCCCCCAGGTGCCCCCCAGGTGCCCCCAGATGCCCCCAGGTGCCCCCCAGGTGCCCCCCAGGTGCCCCATGGCTCACCCGGGTGTTGTTGCGCTCGGCCTTGAGCTCGGCGATCTCCTCCTCGCGCTCCAGGAGCTGCTCCCGGCACAGGTTCAGCTCCTTGGTGAGCGCGGCCAGCTCCTGGTGACAGCACGGGGACATCGGGGACAGCACGGGGACATCGGGGACAGCATCGGGGACATCGGGGACATGGGGACAGCATTGGGGGACATTGGGGACATGGGGGACATGGGGACATCAGGGACATGGGGACAGCATTGAGGACATTGGGGACATCGGGGACAGCATTGGGGACATTGGGGACATTGGGGACATTGGGGACATTGGGACATGGGGACATTGGGGACATTGGGGACAGCATTGGGGACAGCATTGGGGACATCGGGGACATCGGGGACATGGGGACAGCATTGGGGACATTGGGGACATGGGGGACATTGGGGACATCGGGGACATGGGGACAGCATTGAGGACATTGGGGACATGGGGACATGGGGACAGCATCGGGGACATCGGGGACATCGGGGACAGCATTGGGGACATTTGGGACATTGGGGACATTGGGGACATTGGGGACATGGGGACATGGGGACAGCATTGGGGACATCGGGGACATTGGGGACATGGGGGACATTGGGGACAGCATTGGGGACATGGGGGACATTGGGGACAGCATTGGGGACATTGGGGACATCGGGGACATGGGGACAGCATTGGGGACATCGGGGACATCGGGGACATTGGGGACATGGGGGACATTGGGGACAGCATTGGGGACATTGGGGACATCGGGCACATTGGGGACAGCATTGGGGACATTGGGGACATTGGGGACATTGGGGACATGGGGGACATTGGGGACATTGGGGACATGGGGGACATTGGGGACATTGGGGACATTGGGGACATCGGGGACAGCATTGGGGACAGCATCGGGGACATCGGGGACATTGGGGACAGCATTGGGGACATGAGAGGGGACACGGGGACAGCATTGGGGACATCGGGGACAGCATTGGGGACATGCGAGGGGACATTGGGGACATTGGGGACATTGGGGACATTGGGGACATCACAGGGGACACGGGGATGGCACAGGGGACATTGGGGACATCCGAGGGGTCATTGGGGTCAGGGTGCCACAGGGGGAGGGGACATCACTGGGGACATGGGGGCCACACCAGCCACGCCTCCCAACGAGCCACGCCCCGTTAAACCACGCCCCCTTTAGCCACGCCCCCTTTAGCCACGCCCCCATCAGTGCCACGCCCCATTTAACCCCTTCCTCACCTGGGGCAGGGCACTGTGGAGCTGCCCCAAGCCCAGCCACACCTGGCCACACCCGGCCACACCTGGCCACACCTGGCCACACCTGGCCAGCCATTTAACCCCTTAACCACACCCCCGGTGGTGCCACACCCCATTTAGCCACGCCCCCAACCCCTCCCCCACCTGACCAACACTCACCTGCCCTCACCTGCTCTCACCTGCCCGGCCCTTTCCCCCTTTCCCTGCCCCTCCCTGGCCACACCCTCTCTAACCACGCCCCCCACGGTGCCACGCCCCATTTAACCCCTTCCTCACCTGGGGCAGGGCGCTGTGGAGCTGCCCCGAACCCAGCCACACCTGGCCACACCTGGCCAAGCCACGCCCCCAGCGGTGCCACACCCTCTCTAACCACGCCCCCATCAGTGCCACGCCCCATTTAACCCTTTCCTCACCTGGTTCAGGGCGCTGTGGAGCTGCCCCAAACTCAGCCACACCTGGCCACACCTGGCCACCACACCTGCCCGGCCATTTCCCACCTTAACCACGCCCTCTCTAGCCACGCCCCCAGCTTTACCACGCCCCATTTAACCCCTTCCTCACCTGGTTCAGGGCACTGTGGAGCTGCCCCAAGCCCAGCCACACCTGGCCACACCTGGCCACACCTGGCCACACCTGGCCACACCTGGCCAAGCCACGCCCCCAGCGGTGCTACACCCTCTCTAGCCACGCCCCCATCAGTGCCACACCCCATTTAACCCTTTCCTCACCTGGTTCAGGGCGCTGTGGAGCTACCCCAAACTCAGCCACACCTGGCCACACCTGGCCACCACACCTGCCCGGCCATTTCCCACCTTAACCACGCCCTCTCTAGCCACGCCCCCAGCTTTACCACGCCCCATTTAACCCCTCCCTCACCTGGTTCAGGGCGCTGTTGAGCTGCCCCAAGCCCAGCCACACCTGGCCACACCTGGTTAAGCCACGCCCCCAGCTGTACCACGCCCCATTTAACCCCTCCCTCACCTGGGGCAGGGCGCTGTTGAGCTGCCCCAAGCCCAGCCACACCTGGCCACACCTGGCCACACCTGCCCGGCCATTTCCCACCTTAACCATGCCCTCTCTAACCACGTCCCCAGCTGTACCACGCCCCGTTTAACCCCTTCCTCACCTGGGGCAGGGCGCTGTTGAGCTGCCGCTGCAGCAGGTCGCGCTCGTGGGCCAGGTCGCGCAGGCGCAGGTGAGCCGTGGCCAGCCCCTCCTGCGTGTCCCGCAGCGTCTCCAGCAGCCGCTCGCGCTCCCGCAGCATCTGCACCATCAGCTGCTCCAGCCCCGGCTCCTCCGGGGGGCCCGAGCCCCGCCGGGGGTCCTCGCTGATGGTGGGCAGCACCTCGCACATCATCCTGGGGGCACCTGGGCACACCTGGGCGCACCTGGGGGCACCTGCGGGGGGGATGGGAAACAGCATCAGCAACAGGGGTTGCTCCAGTCCTGACCCACTCTGGGGGTCCTGACCCATCCTGGGGGTCCTGACCCATCCTGGGGGTCCTGGCTGGGGTGGGCAGGGCCACCCACATCATCCTGGGGGCACCTGGGGGATGCCTGGGCACACCTGGGCACACCTGGGGGCACCTGTGGGGGGATGGGAAACAGCATCAGCAACAGGGGCTGCTCCAGTCCTGACCCACTCTGGGGGTCCTGACCCACTCTGGGGGTCCTGACCCATCCTGGGGGTCCTGGCTGGGGTGGGCAGGGCCACCCACATCATCCTGGGGGCACCTGGGGGCACCTGGGGGATGCCTGGGCACACCTGGGCACACCTGGGGGCACCTGCGGGGGGGATGGGAAACAGCATCAGCAACAGGGGCTGCTCCAGTCCTGACCCACTCTGGGGGTCCTGACCCACTCTGGGGGTCCTCGCTGATGGTGGGCAGGGCCACCCACATCGTCTTGGGCACACCTGGGGGCACCTGGGGGCACCTGGGCGCACCTGGGGGCACCTGCGGGGGGATGGGAAACAGCACCAGCAATATGGGGCGGCATCAGCTGATCCGGGTCTGGCCTGGCCTGGGGGTCCTGGCAGGGGTGGGCAGCACCACCCACATCATCCTGGGGGCACCTGGGGGCACCTGGGCACACCTGGGGGCACCTGGGGGGTGGCACAATGTGGGATCAGCATCATCAGCTGATCCAAGCCTGGATCCTCTGGGGGTCCTGACCCATCCTGGGGGTCCTGGCTGGGGTGGGCAGCACCTTGCACATCATCCTGGGGGCACCTGGGGGCACCTGGGGGACAGCTGGGGGATACCTCGGGGGCACCTGGGCACACCTGGGCGCACCTGGAGGCACCTGGGGAACAGCTGGGGGCACCTGGGGGGCACCTGGGGAACACCTGGGGGCACGTGGGGGCACCTGGGGACACCTGGGGAACACCTGGGGGGCACCTGGGCACACCTGGGGGCACCTGGGGAACACCTGGGCACACCTGGGCACACCTGGGGGCACCTGGGGAACACCTGGGCACACCTGGGCACACCTGGGCACACCTGGGCACACCTGGGGGCACAGCTGGGCACACCTGGAGGCACCTGAGGGCACCTGGGGGCACCTGGGCACAGCTGGGCACCGAGGCCACACACCTGGGACCCCCCAAAATCCCAAAGGGTCCCCTCAGGTGTCGGGAGGGTGCTTGGGGGGGTCCCGGGGTGTAATGGGGGGAAATGGAGGGGTACTGGGATGAAATGGGGGGCACTGGGGGGTACTGGGGGATACTGGGATGGATGGGGGGATACTGGGGGGCACTGGGATGGATAGGGGGATACTGGGGGGCACTGGGGGGTACTGGGGGATACTGGGATGGATGGGGGGATACTGGGGGGCACTGGGATGGATAGGGGGATACTGGGGGGCACTGGGGGGTACTGGGGGATACTGGGATGGATGGGGGGATACTGGGGGGCACTGGGATGGATAGGGGATACTGGGGGATACTGGGATGGATAGGGGGTTACTGGGGGGCACTGGGGGGTACTGGGGGATACTGGGATGGATAGGGGGATACTGGGGGATACTGGGGGATACTGGGATGGATGGGGGATACTGGGGGGCACTGGGGGATACTGGGGGATACTGGGATGGATAGGGGGTTACTGGGGGGCACTGGGCGGGTGCAATGAGGGTTACTGGGGTCACAGGGATGGGGGGGTGCGATGGGATGCAGTGGGGGGGTACTGGGAGGGTATTGGGGGGTCCATGGGGGGGGTACTGGGACGGGGGCACTGGGTGGGGGGGGAGGGACGGGGGGGAAGCAGTGGGGCCTGGAGGGCGCCCAAAAATGGGGGGGGGGGGTCCCAGGTGGGATGAAACGGGGTGGGGGAGGGGATGGGGATGCCCTGGGGGTGGGATGGGGTCGGGATGGGGTGGGATGGGGTCGGGATGGGGATGGGGATGGGGATGGGGATGGGGATGGGGATGGGGATGGGGATGGGGATGGGGATGGGGATGGGATGGGGATGGGGATGGGGTCGGGATGGGGATGGGGATGGGGATGGGGATGGGGATGGGGATGGGATGGGGATGGGGATGGGGATGGGGATGGGGATGGGGATGGGGATGGGATGGGGATGGGGATGGGGATGGGGATGGGATGGGGATGGGGATGGGGTCGGGATGGGGATGGGGATGGGGATGGGGATGGGGATGGGGATGGGGATGGGGATGGGATGGGGATGGGGATGGGGATGGGGATGGGGATGGGGATGGGGATGGGGATGGGGATGGGATGGGATGGGGATGGGGTCGGGATGGGGATGGGGATGGGGATGGGATGGGGATGGGGATGGGGATGGGATGGGGATGGGGTCGGGGATGGGGATGGGGATGGGGATGGGGATGGGGATGGGGATGGGGATGGGGATGGGGATGGGGTCGGGATGGGGCCGGAATGGGGACGGGGTCGCCGGGCTGGGGCTGCCGGGGCCGGGCTGGAGACGCCGGGGCTGGGCTGCGGCTGCCGGGGCTGGGCTCGGGCTGCGGCTGCCGGCGGCGGGATGGCAATGCCGGAGGTGCGATGGAGGCTCGGGATGCGGCTGCCGCCTCCGCCGGGCTGGGGGGTACCGGGGGGGGCCCCGGGGAGGGCGGCGGGGGGGTCTCGGGCCCTGCTCCTACCTGGGCTCCGAGTGGCGCTGCGGCAGCTCCGGCGGAGGGAGGCGGCCCGGCGGGGCGGGGGGGCCCCGGGGTGGGGGGGGGGGGGGGGGGGTCGCTGCCCGTCGCCCCCGCTCCCGTTCAGGCCCCCACCGCGCCCCGGGCCCGCCCGAGCCCCGTGGCCGCCGCCCGCCCCCCCCCCCCCCCCCGGGTACCGACCCCCCCCCCGGCCGGCTCCGCTAAACGCTGCGCGGGCCCTTTAAGAGCGGCGCTGATTGACGGCGGCGCCGACCAATGGGAGCGCGCCCCGCGCCGGGTGGGAGGAGGGGGCGGGGCCTCGTCGCCAGCGGCCAATGGGAGCGCGCGGGGGGCGGGGCCGCGCTGGGGTGATGTCACCGGGCGGGGGCGCGGGGGGGGCCGCGCATGCGCGTTGCCCTGGAGACGGCCCCGCCCCCGCGTTGCCATGGGGATGGACCACCCTCCCCCCCATCCCATCCCCTCGTGCGTCGCCATGGAAACCGCCCCGCGTCGTCGCCACAGCCAGCCCCGTTGCCATGGAAACGGGACTTCACACCCCCCCCCGTTGCTATGACGATGGACCATCCTCTCCGCGTGTGTTGCCATGGAAACGGGATTCCTCCCATCCCCCCCCCGGGTTGCCATGGAGACGGACCACCCCACCCCCCCACCCCATCCCACCCCGTTGCCATGGAGACGCGATCCCCTCCCCCCCCGCCTTCACCCCATCCCCGTCTCCATGGAAACCGCCCCCCCCCCCGTGCATCGCCATGGAAACGGAGCACCGGCCCCGGTTACCATGGAGACGGCGCTCGTTGCCATGGTTACGAAGCCCCTTCCCCAAAAAGGCACCTGGACCCCTCTCCCCCCCAGCGCAGGGGGTGTCACGTGACCCTCAGGTGACCCTCAGGTGACCCCACAGGTGACACTCACAGGTGACACAGGTGACACCCACAGGTGACCCCACAGGTGACACCCCAGGTGACCCCACAGCTGACACTCAGGTGACACCCACAGGTGACACCCACAGGTGACACAGGTGACCCCACAGATGACCCTCAGGTGACCCCACAGATGACACCCATGTGACACCCACAGGTGACACAGGTGACACAGATGACACTCAGGTGACACCACAGGTGACCCTCAGGTGACCCCACAGGTGACACCACAGGTGACCCTCAGGACACTCAGGTGACCCCACAGGTGACACCCACAGGTGACCCCACAGATGACCCCACAGGTGACACCACAGGTGACCCCACAGTTGACCCACAGATGACCCCACAGATGACCCCACAGGTGACACCCATTTGACACCCACAGGTGACCCCACAGGTGACCCCACAGGTGACACTCAGGTGACACTCAGGTGACACAGGTGACCCCACAGATGACCCCACAGGTGACACTCAGGTGACCCTCCCGGGCCACGCCTTTAATCAAACAGGACCAATAAATACTGTACAGGGGGGGCTGCACCCCATAAATATCCCAAATATACACAGGGGGGCTGGGGGGGCCCAGGGGGTCCCGGGGGGGGTCCCAGGGGGGATTTGAGGGGTCCTGGGGGGTCCCAGGGGGTCCCAGGGGGGATTTGAGGAATCCCAGGGGGGTCCCAGGGGGTCCCAGGGGGGATTTGAGGGGTCCTGGGGGGATCCCAAGGGGTCCCAGGGGGGTTTTGAGGGATCCCAGGGGGTCCCAGGGGGGATTTGAGGAATCCCAGGGGGGTCCCAGGGGGTCCCAGGGGGTTTTGAGGGGTCCTGGGGGGATCCCAAGGGGTCCCAGGGGGGTTTTGAGGGATCCCAGGGGGTCCCAGGGGGGATTTGAGGGGTCCCAGGGGGGTCCCAGGGGGGATTTGAGGGATCCCAGAGGGGTCCCGGGGGGATTTGAGGGATCCCAGGGGGGGTCCCAGGGGTCCCAGGGGGATTTGAGGGGTCCCAGGGGGTCCCAGGGGGGATTTGAGGGATCCCAGGGGGGTCCCAGGGGGTCCCAGGGGGATTTGAGGGATCCCAGGGGGTCCCAGGGGGGATTTGAGGGATCCCAGGGGGGTCCCAGGGGTCCCGGGGGATTTGAGGGGTCCTGGGGGGGTCCCAGGGGGAATTTGAGGGGTCCTGGGGTCTCCCAAGGGGTCCCAGGGGGGTTTTGAGGGATCCCAGGGGGGTCCCAGGGGGGATTTGAGGGGTCCTGGGGTTCCCAGGGGGGTCTCAGGGAGGTTTTGAGGGATCCCAGGGGGTCCCAGGGGGTCCCAGGGGGGTTTTGAGGGGTCCCAGGGGGGTCCCAAAGGGTCCTGGGGGTCCCAGGGGGGATTTGAGGGGTCCCAGGGGGGTCCCAGGGAGGTTTTGAGGGATCCCAGGGGGTCCCAGGGGGGTTTTGAGGGGTCCCAGGGGGGTCCCAGGCGGGTTTTGAGGGGTCCTGGGGGTCCTCGGGGGGGTCCCGGGGGGTCCCGGGGGGTTCTACCCCCTCGATTCCAGCGACCTGTGGGGTGAAATTGGGGTGGGGTCAGGGGGGCTCGGGGGGGGGAGGGGAGGTGAAATTTGGGGGCGCTGAAGGATTCGAAGGTTCGGGAATTTGGGGTTCTGAGGTTTTTGGGAGTCGGGGATTTTGGGGGGGGGGGGGGTGCAGGATTTGGGGTGGATTCGGGGATTTTGGGGTGCAGGATTTGGGGATTCAGGGATTTGGGGGCCTCAGGGATTTGGGATTTCGGGGATTTCAAGACTCAGGGATTTCGGGTTTTGGGGATTTGGGGTTTCAGGAATTTTGGGGTTTCAGGGATTTCAGGACTCAGGGATTTGGGGTTTTGGGGATTTGGGGTTTCAGGGATTTGGGGTTTTGGGGATTTCAGGACTCAGGGATTTGGGGTTTCAGGGATTTTGGGGCCTCAGGGATTTGGGATTTCGGGGATTTCAGGACTCAGGGATTTGGGGTTTCGGGGATTTGGGGGGTGCAGGATTTGGGATTTTGGGGTGCAGGGATTTGGGGTTTCAGGGATTTGGGGCCTCAAGGATTTGGGATTTCGGGGATTTTGGGGATTCAGGGATTTGAAATTTCGGGGATTTCAAGACTCAGGGATTTGGGGTTTCGGGGATTTCAGGACTCAGGGATTTGGTGTTTCAGGGATTTGGGGTTTCAGGGATTTGGGATTTCAGGGATTTTGGTGTTTCAGGGATTTGGGATTTCGGGGATTTTGGTGTTTCAGGGATTTGGGATTTCGGGGATTTCAAGACTCAGAGATTTGGGATTTCGGGGATTTGGGGTTTCAGAGATTTTGGGGTTTCGGGGATTTCAGGACTCAGGGATTTGGGATTTCGGGGATTTCAGGACTCAGGGATTTGGGGTTTCAGAGATTTGGGGCCTCAGGGATTTGGGATTTCGGGGATTTGGGGTTTCAGGGATTTTGGGGTTTCGGCTGGCTCACGAGTAGCTGTTGTGCTGCCGGCGCCGGGCCGTGCGCAGCTTCTCGAAGCGCGCCTCCATCTCCTCCAGCACGCGCGGGGTGTAACGGACCACGAGCTTCACCGAGCCCTGCGCCGCCTTCAGCAGCTCCACGGCGCGCTCGTGCTGCTCCCCCTCCACGCTCTGCGCCCCAAAATCCCCACTGGAACCCCAAAAATCAGCCCCGAACTGCACCGACCCCAAAAACCCACCCCAAACCAGCCCTGACCCCAAAAACCCCACTGGAACCCCAAAAACCAGCCCCGAACTGCACCGACCCCAGAAACCCACCCCAAACCAGCCCTGACCCCAAAATCCCCACTGGAACCCCAAAAACCAGCCCCGAACTGCACCGACCCCAAAAA
Organism: Aphelocoma coerulescens; assembly: GCF_041296385.1. NCBI lineage: Eukaryota > Metazoa > Chordata > Aves > Passeriformes > Corvidae > Aphelocoma > Aphelocoma coerulescens. Next base: position 34,867 of record NW_027183536.1, read on the forward strand.
CCCACCCAAACACACCTAGACCCCCAAAACCCCCCCAAAACACATCCAGACCCCAAAAACCCCACCCAGACCCCAAAACCTGCTCGTGCTGCTCCCCCTCCACGCTCTGCACCCCAAAATCCCCACTGGAACCCCAAAAACCAGCCCCGAACCGCACCGACCCCAAAAGCCCACCCCAAACCAGCCCTGACCCCAAAATCCCCACTGGAACCCCAAAAACCAGCCCCGAACTGCACCGACCCCAAAAGCCCACCCCAAACCAGCCCTGACCCCAAAAACCCCACTGGAACCCCAAAAACCAGCCCCGAACTGCACCGACCCCAAAAACCCACCCAAAAACAGCCCTGACCCCAAAAACCCACCCAAAACCCACCCTGACCCCAAAAACCCACCCCAAACACACCCCGACCCCAAAAATCCCCCCAAAACCCACCCCAAACCAGCCCTGACCCCCAAACCCACCCCAAACCCACCCCAAATCCCCCTAAATCCCCCAAAAACCCCAATTTAAACCCCAAACCCCAATTTAACTCCCCGAAACCCCAAAATTCCCGCAATTTCCCCAAAACCCCCGGGTTTCTCCCCAAACCCTCACCACCCCGCTGACGCTGAGCAGCTGGTCGCCCCGTTTGAGCCCCCAAATCCCTCATACCCACCCAAATCCCCCAAAACCCCCTAAAACCCCAATTTAACTCCCCAAAACCCCAAAATTCCCGCAATTTTCCCCAAAATCCCCGGGTTTCTCCCCAAACCCTCACCACCCCATTGACGCTGAGCAGCTGGTCGCCCCATTTGAGCCCCCAAACCCACCCCAAACCCACCCCAAACGGCCCCAAATCCCCCAAACCCCCCCCAAACCCCAATTTAACCACCCCAAACCCTCCCAAACCCCCAAAATTCCCGCAATTTCCCCCAAACCCCCGGGTTTCTCCCCAAACCCTCACCACCCCGTTGACGCTGAGCAGCTGGTCGTCCCATTTGAGCCCCCAAACCCACCCCAAACCCACCCCAAACGGCCCCAAATCCCCCTAAATCACCCCAAACCCCAATTTAACCACCCCAAACCCTCCCAAACCCCCAAAATTCCTGCAATTTTCCCCAAAACCCCCGGGTTTCTCCCCAAACCCTCACCACCCCGTTGACGCTGAGCAGCTGGTCGCCCCGTTTGAGCCCCCAAACCCAACCCAAACCCACCCCAAACGGCCCCAAATCCCCCAAACCCCCCCCAAACCCCAATTTAACCACCCCAAACCCTCCCAAACCCCCAAAATTCCCGCAATTTCCCCCAAATCCCCGAGTTTCTCCCCAAACCCTCACCACCCCGTTGACGCTGAGCAGCTGGTCGCCCCGTTTGAGCCCCCAAACCCACCCCAAACCCACCCCAAACGGCCCCAAATCCCCCCAAACCCACCCCAAACCCCAATTTAACCACCCCAAACCCTCCCCAAACCCCAAAATTCCCGCAATTTTCCCCAAAACCCCCGGGTTTCTCCCCAAACCCTCACCACCCCGTTGACGCTGAGCAGCTGGTCGCCCCGTTTGAGCCCCCCGTGCCGGTCGGCCACGCCGCCGGGGATGACCCGTGAGATGTAGATGGGCGAGTTCTGCTCCTTGCCCCCCATGATGTTGAAGCCCAAACCCTCCTCGGTCTTGGGCAGCTCCACCACCCGCGGGTGCGCGTGGCCCTCGCTGGCCGCGAACGCCGCCACCGTGGCCTGGGGACGGCGTTGGGGACGTGTGGGGGGGTGGGGGATATTGGGGACATTTGGGGGTGTTGGGGGCGTTGGGGACATTTGGGATATTTGGGGTGTTGGGGGATATTGGGGATGTTGGGATGTTTGGGGTGTTGGGGACATTGGGGGTGTTGGGGACATTTGGGGGCATTGGGGATATTTGGGGATATTTGGGGTGTTGGGGGATATTGGGGCGTTGGGGGTGTTGGGGGATATTGGGGATGTTGGGGATGTTTGGGGTGTTGGGGGTGTTGGGGACATTGGGGGTGTTGGGGACATTGGGGACATTTGGGGGTGTTGGGGGCGTTGGGGACATTGGGGGTGTTGGGGACGTTGGGGACATTTGGGGATATTTGGGGTGTTGGGGGATATTGGGGATGTTTGGGATGTTTGGGGTGTTGGGGACATTGGGGGTGTTGGGGATGTTTGGGGGCATTGGGGGTGTTGGGGACGTTTGGGGGCATTGGGGATATCTGGGGATATTTGGGGTGTTGGGGACATTGGGGCGTTGGGGATGTTGGGGGATATTGGGGATGTTGGGGATGTTTGGGGTGTTGGGGGTGTTGGGGACATTTGGGGCGTTGGGGGTGTTGGGGACATTTGGGGCATTGGGGGTGTTGGGGACATTAGGGATATTTGGGGTGTTGGGGACATTTGGGGACATTGGGGACGTTTGGGGCGCTGGGGGATATTGGGGACGTTTGGGGCGTTGGGGGTGTTGGGGACATTTGGGGCATTGGGAGTGTTGGGGACATTGGGGACATGTGGGGCGTTGGGGGAGTTTGGGCGCATTTGGGGTGTTGGGGACGTTTGGGGACATTTGGGATGTTTGGGGTGTTGGGGACATTGGGGCATTGGGGGTGTTGGGGGATATTGGGGACATTTGGGGCGTTTGGGATGTTTGGGGTGTTGGGGGTGTTGGGGATGTTTGGGGGAGTTGGGGACATTGGGGGTGTTGGGGGTGTTGGGGGATACTGGGGACATTTGGGGGTGTTGGGGGATATTGGGGACATTTGGGGCGTTTGGGATGTTTGGGGTGTTGGGGGTGTTGGGGATGTTTGGGGGAGTTGGGGACATTGGGGGTGTTGGGGACGATTGGGGACATTTGGGGCGTTGGGGGTGTTGGGGGATATTGGGGACATTTGGGGGGTGTTGGGGACATTGGGGACATTTGGGGAGTTGGAGACATTGGGGGTGTTGGGGACATTTTGGGGACATTTGGGGGATATTGAGGACATTTGGGATGTTGGGGGTGTTGGGAGCGTTGGGGACATGGGGGGCGTTGGGGGAGCGTTGGGGACATTGGGGACATTTGGGGACATTTGGGGTGTTGGGGGTGTTGGGAGCGTTGGGGACATTTGGGGCATTGGGGGAGCGTTGGGGGCATTGGGGACATTTGGGGGCGTTGGGGGCGTTGGGGACATTTGGGATATTTGGGGTGTTGGGGGATATTGGGGACGTTTGGGATGTTTGGGGTGTTGGGGACATTGGGGGCGTTGGGGACATCTGGGGTGTTGGGGGCGTTGGGGGTGTTGGGGACACTTTGGGGACCTTTGGGGGCGTTGGGGACATTTGGGGTGTTTGGGGTGTTTGGGGGCGTTGGGGATGTTGGAGGCGTTGGGGACATTCGGGGACGTTGGGGACATTCAGGGTGTTGGGGGCGTTGGGGAAGTTGGGGACACTTTGGGGACATTTGGGGACACTTTGGGGACGTTGGGGTGTTGGGGGCGCTGGGGACACTTGGGGGTGTTGGGGGCGTTTGGGGACATTTGGGGGCACTTTGGGGGCGTTTGGGGACACTTTGGGGGCATTGGGGACATTTGGGATGGTGTTGGATACACTGGGGACACTGTGGGGACATTGGGGCCGTTGGGGACATTTGGGGGCACTTTGGGGGTGTTTGGGGACATTTGGGGTGTTGGGTGCGTTGGGGACACTTTGGGGGCGTTTGGGGACATTTGGGGACACTTTGGGGGCATTTGGGGACACTTTGGGGGCATTTGGGGACATTTGGGGACACTTTGGGGGCATTTGGGACATTTGGGGACACTTTGGGGACATTTGGGGACACTTTGGGGACACTTTGGGGGCGTTTGGGGACACTGGGGGGAGGACACGGGGGGGGCACAGGGGACAGAGGGACACGGGGGGAGGGGCGAGAGACGGGCACAGCCCCAGGACAGGTTTTGGGGGTCCCAGGGGTGTTTTGGGGGTCCCGTGTGGGGGTTTTGGGGGGGTCCCAGGGCAGTTTTGGGGTGCCCAGGGTGGTTTTGGAGTCCCCGGGGGAGTTTTGGGGGGGTCCCAGGGGTGTTTGGGGGTCCCAGGGGGGTTTTGGGGTCTCAGGGGTGTTTTGGGGGGTCCTGTGGGGGGTTTTGGGGGGTCCCAGGGTTGGTTTGGGGTCCCAGGGTTGTTTTGGGGGGGTCCTGTGGGGGATTTTGGGGGGTCCCGGGACAGGTTTTGGGGTCCCAGAGGTGTTTTGGGGTCCCAGCGGCGTTTTGGGTGGTCCCAGGGGTTTTTAGGGTCGCCAGGGTTGTTTTGGGGTCCCAGGGTTGTTTTGGGGGGTCTTAGGGGTGTTTTGGGGGGTCCCATGGGGTTATTTTGGGGTCCCAGGGTTGTTTTGGGGTCCCAGAGGTGTTTTGGGGGGTCCTGTGGGGGGTTTTGGGGGGTCCTGGGACAGGTTTTGGGGTCCCAGGGTTGTTTGGGGGGGTCCCGGGTCTGTTTCTGGGGTCCCAGGGTTTTTTTTGGGTCCAAGGGTTGTTTTGGGGTCCCAGGGTTGTTCTGGGGGGGTCCGATGGGATGTTTTTGGGGTCCCAGGATTGTTTTGGGGGCTCCCGGGGCTGTTTCTGGGGTCCTGTGGGGGGTTTTGGGGGTCCCGGGGCTGTTTCTGGGGTCCCAGGGTTGTTTTGGGGTCTCAGGGGTGTTTTGGGGGGATTCCAGGGTTGTTTTGGGGGGGTCCCGGGGGGGGTTTTGGGGTCCTAGGGTTGTTTTGGGGGCTCCTGGGGGTGTTTTTGGGGTCTCAGGGGTGTTTTGGGGGGTCCCCGTGGGGGGTTTTGGGGTCCCAGGGTTGTTTTGGGGGTCCCAAGTTTGTTTGGGGGGGTCCCGGGGGTGTTTTGGGGGGTCCCGTGGGGGGTTTTGGGGTCCCAGGGTTGTTTTGGGGGTCCCAGGTTTGTTTGGGGGGGTCCCGGGGGTGTTTGGGGGGGTCCCGGGGGGGGTTTCGGGGTACCTTGGCCGTGGCGTGGGCGCGGATCTCGGGGGTCCCCGCGATGTCCAAGGTGTCGTAGAGCTGCTCATAGACCTGGGGGGACCCCAAAACCCCCCAAAAGGGGCAGCTGGAGAGAGTCGGGGGCACCCCGGGGGGGATCTTGGGGATCCCTGGAGCATTTTGGGGGTTCCCAGGTGGATTTTGGGGGTTCCAGGGTGGATTTGGGGGCTCCCCGGGTGGATTTTTGGGAGGGTTCCCCTCTGGATTTTTGCCTTTCTCGCTGGATTTTGGGGTTCCCGTGTGAATTTTGGGGGTTCCCAGGTGAATTTTGGGGGTCCCAGGTGGATTTGGGGGTGGATTTTGGGGTTCCCCGATGGATTCCAGGGTTCCTGGGTGGAATTGGAGCTTCCCAGATGGATTTTGGGGCTCCCGGGGTGGATTTTTTGGGGTGTGAGGGGGGTTCCCCTCTGGATTTTCCCCTTTCCCGCTGGATTTCGGGGCTCCCAGGTGGGTTTCGGGGTTCCCGGGTGGGTTTGGGGGTGGATTTTGGGGTTCGCGGGATTTCAGGGTTCCTGGGTGGAATTGGAGGTTCCCAGATGGATTTCGGGGTTCCAGGGTGGATTTTGGGGCTCCCGGGGTGGATTTTGGGTTTTTTTTTTCTGGATTTTCGCCTTTCCCGCTGGATTTTGGGGTTCCCGGGTGGGTTTTGGGGTGGGTTCGGGGGGTTTTGGGGTCACCTCGCGGATGGCGGAGCAGAACTTGCTCTGCAGGACCCTCTGCAGCGCCTGCAGTTTTTGGGGGGGCAGCTCCCCACTGCGCTGGAGCCGCTCCAGCAGCTCCACGGCCCGGGACACGTCTGAGAGACCCCAAAACACCCCAGAATCACCCCAAAATCACCCCGATATCACCCCCAAAATCACCCCCCCCCCCCAGAATCACCCCAAAATCACACCCGAGGTACCCAAAAAATCACCCCCGGACTCATCCGGAAACAGCCCCAAAACCACCCCAAAACCACCCCAAAACCAGCCCCAAAACCCCCTCAAATCACCCCAAATCCCCCCCCCCCCGTGCCTCGCTCCAGGCCCCGTTCGCACCTCCCCAATCCCCTCTTAACGCCCCCTCCCCCACTCCCGACGCCCCCCCAGCCCCTCCCCACCCCCCTCCCCCACCCCGGGCCCACCCAGACCCCCCGCGGAAACCCCAAAATCGGCCGAAATCGCCCCAAAATTCCGCCCCGTACCCCGCTCCAGCCCCAGCGCGTCCCCGCTCAGCGCTGCCATCTTCGCCCGGCCACGCCCACCCCGCTGGCCACGCCCACCCCGCTGGCCACGCCCACCCCGCTGGCCACGCCCACCCCCTGGCCACGCCCATTTCCCCAGCCCTGGCCACGCCCCTTCCCGCACAAACCACGCCCACCTCCCACCGGAACCACGCCCACCGCCGGTTCAGGCCACGCCCATTTCCTTATTTGGATGCGGTTTGACCACGCCCCCACCCGCACAAGCCACGCCCCCGCGGAGGCTGCCCTGGCGCATGCGCAGAACGGAGGGACCCCGAATTACAGGGGGGGTCCCAAATTACGGGGGGGGGGGGACCCCGAATTTGGGGGGGCGGGGAGTGAATTGGGGGGGGGTCCCGAATTACACGGGGGGGACCCGAATTTGGGGGGAGGGGGGGCAATGGAATTAGGGGGGGCCCGAATTACTGGAGAGGACCCAAATTTGGGGGGGGGGGGGGCAGTGGGCTTAGAGGGGATCCCAAATCCTGGGGGACCCCAAATTTTAGGGGGGGTTGAGAGAGGGGGAGGACGCCCCAAATGCGAGGGTAAAGACTCCCCCGACTGGGCGGAGAGGGCACAATTAATGATTAATTAAATTAATTAAACCCCAATTAAGAGCAGAGCTAATTTCGGGGCTAGAAACCCCCTTAATTGGGGGGGGGCACAAACCCGATTAATTATTAATGAAATCAATTAAACCCCAAATTAAGAGCAGCGCTAATTTCGGGGCTAGAAACCCCTTTAATTTGGGGGGGGGGGGAAGGAAGGGGGGCACCGCATTTTGG